>NC_045444.1:33585290-33635066 GCF_002776525.5 Piliocolobus tephrosceles | reverse complement strand
AAATAAATAAATAAATAAATAAATAAATAAATAAATAAATAAATAAATCCGTCTCAAAAATAAATAAATAAATAAATAAATAAACAAACAAACAAACAAACCTAACAAACACTTTTATAGAAGTAAAAAATTTTGCTTTGTGAATAGAAACACCACATAGCGTGAAGCAGGAGCAGATACACATATTTCCATAATGCGATAGCACTTTTAACGTTCAATCTTGTTTTGTTTCTGTTATCTAATACTATGGAGAGAATTCTAACCATCTTGCCCTTAATAGCTAGCAGCCAACTATAGAGTGAAAGTTCAGAGTATTAGTAGGAAAAGAGATTTGAATCCAAGAGTCCTGAGAGTTGCCACTATTGTCCCCACGATCATACAAATCAATATATTCCAATCTGATACATTTTCACCTGAAGATTTCAGAGAGTCTATACTACCCTCCTATTTCTTTTGTATTTTTCTATTTAGGACCATTCAGAGGCTAGGCCAAGTGCCCAGAGGGAGAGAAGAGAGGAAATTTCTAAGCATATTCAAATATGCCTTTTAAAAAACTACAACCTAACAAAGTATTCCAGCTTCATTTTTAAAATTTTGTCCTATTTATATCATTTTAGACACTTAAGTGAGCTGCTAAAAAGGACCGCTCTCCATGGAGAGAGTAACTCTGTCCTCATTATCGGACCCCGAGGATCAGGAAAAACTATGGTAAAAGCTGTTCATTTCTGGTGTTCGTTGGCATATGCTGATTCTTATTTTATATAATACTGAAAATACTTTTCATTTCATTATTTTGTAATATTTTACTTTTTTTTTTTTTTTTAAATCATAGAAGACATGTAAGACTTTATAAAGTTAGGGTGGTATATTTGAGTGTAGCAGACCTTTTTTCCCCTTATTTAGAATCACTTTGTACATACCCAAAAAATTCTGGGAATCTTTGTATTGAATTGCTGGGATTTTGTGTTGAATTTATACATCACATTAGGAAAGTCTTCCCGTTCATGGAGTATCTATGTATTTAGGAATTTTGTCAGTTTTTGTAGTTTTCTTAATAAAGATATTATACATGTTTTGTTAGATTTATACCTAATTTTTCATTTTTTTTTTTTGGTGCTATTGTGAAGAGTGCTGTGTTTCTAATTTCCTTTTCTAAGTCTTCATTGCTGGTAGATAGCTAAACAGTTGGCTTTTGTATATTACCTTGTTTTCTGCAACCTTGCTATAATCGCTTCTCAATTCCATTAGTTTTTTTGTCGCTTCTTTGAGATTTTTTACTCAGTTATGTTACCTGTCAGCAAAGGCAGTTTTAATTATTCCTTCCCTATCTCCATACCTTTTATTCCTTTTCTTCTCTTATTGCATTAGTTATTCATTGACTATGTCTAACGGTTGATCATAAAATTCACTAATATTCTGCATATGTTTTAGTATAAATTTAGAGGGTATTGTTCACTAAAGAATAATATTCTTTTATTTTTGAATATTCTCCTTCATTTTTTCTTAGGATTAGAAAAAAATGAATATCCAGTATTAGAATATTCAGTTCTTAAATCTTTGTTTTCATTTTTCTGTGTATACTATCTTTTTCATGTTTTTTTCCCCCCTCTCAGCATTCTATCATATGGCCAATGTAATTTTCTTTACTGCCAGTGCTGTCTTTTGCTTCTTCTAATCTGATATTGCATTTCAGTTTTCTAAGAATCTTTCCTTCTTGTCTAAGTCTGGCTTAAATAGCTCAAAACATTTATTTCATAAAATAGTCATTTTAAATAGTAATTAACCTTTTTATACTTTATTTTTAAGTTGACTCATAATAATTATACACTTTGATGGGATATATAGTGATGTTTTGATACATAGAATGTATAGTGATCAAATCAGAGTAATTAGCATATCAATCATCTCAAACATTTATCATTTATTTGTTTGGGGAACATCCAGTATCCTTCTAGCTATTGGAAAGTATTATTGTTAATTATAGTCATCCTATAGTTACAGAACAATGATAGTACAACACTGTAACTTACTCCTCCTATCTTGCTGTAATTTTGTATTCATTATTGAATCTCTCCCCTATCCCTCCTTTCCTCCTACCCTTCCTACCCTATCCTCTCTTCTACTTTTGACTTCTGTAGTATTTACTTTCCCTGGCTTCCATAGATGAATAAAAACCCATGGTGTTTAACTTTCTTTTCCTGTCTTATTTCATTTAATATAACCTTTTCCAGTTCCATCCATGTTGCTGTCAATGACAGGATTTCATTTCTTTTTTTAATAGCTGAACAGTATTCCATTGTGTGTGTTTACACATATTCTTTATCCATTCATCTGTTGTTGGACAACTAGGTTGATCCATATCATGGCTATTGTGAATAGTACAACAATAAACACAGGGTGCAGATGTCTCTCTGATCTAATGATTTCCTTTCCTTTATATAAATTCTCAGTAGTGTGATTGCTGGACCATATGGTAGTTCTAATTGTAGTGTTTTTGGGGGAACCTTTATACTGTTTTCAATATTGGCTATACTAGTTTACATTCCCACCGGTGGTGTATAAAAGTTCCCTTTTTTTTTGCATACTCACTAGCATTTTTTTTTTTTTTTTTTTATCTGAAAATAGGCATCCTAACTGGGCTGAGATGTTACCTCACTGTGGTTTCTATTTGCATTTTCCTGATGATTAATAATGTTAAGCATTTCTTCATGTATTTGTTGGCTATATATATGTCTTTTCAGAAATGTCTGTTCAGATAATTTGCCTGTTTTTTAAGCAAATCAGTTTTTTGCTCTTGAGATACTGGAGTTCCTTGTGTAATCTGGATATGAATCCCTATCAGATGAATAGTTTGCAGATGTTTTCATGTATTCTGTAGGTTGTCTTTTCACGCTGTTGATTGTTTCCCTTGCTATGCAGAAGCTTTTGAGTTTGATGTCATCGGATTTGTCTATTTTTTATGTTGTCTGTGATTTGGATGTCTTACTCATAGGATATTTTCCTAGACTAGTGTCCTGAAGTATTACCCCTATATTTTCTTCTAGTAGTTTTATAACATTGATGTCTTGGATCCTTTATGAATTGATTTTTGTGTAGGATGAGAGATGGGAATCTAGTTTAATTCTTCTGCATATCCAGTTTTCTCAGCACCATTTATTGAAGAAATTGCCATTTCCCTAATGAGTGTTCTTGGCCTTTGTAAAAATCAGTTTGCTATTGATAAGCAGATTAATTTCTGGGTTCTCTATTCTGTTCTATTGATCTACATGTCTGTTCTTATGCCAGTACCATGCCGTTTTGGTTACTACAGCTTTGTAGTATATTTGAAGTTAGGTAATACGTTGACTCCAGCCTTATTCCTTGTGCTCAGGATTGCTTTAGCGATTTGGCATTTTTTGTTGTTTCATATGAATTTTAGCATTTTTTTTTTTTCTGTCTCTGTGAAGAATATCATTGGTGTTTTGATAGGAATATCATTGAAACTGTAGATTGCTTCTGGTAATATAGTAATTTTAACAATATTCATTCTTTCTGTCTGTGAGTATGGGGTCTTTTCATTTGTTTGTATCCTCCTCAATTTCTTTCTTCAGTGCTTTGTAGTTTTCCTTGTACAAAACTATACCTTTCACCTCCTTGACTGAATTTATTCCTCAGTACTTCAATTTTTTTGGTAGCTCTTATAAATGGGATTGCCTTATTGATTTTTTTTTTCAGCTAGTTTGTTGTTAGTATATACAAACATTACTGGTTATTGTATATTGATTTTGTAGCCTTCAACTTTACTGAAATTCTAAGAGTTTTTTGGTAGAGTCTCTAGGTTTTTCTATATATAAGATTATGTCATCTGCAAAAAGGAACGAATTGACTTCCTCCTTTCCAGTTGCTTTAGCTTGAACATCTAGTACTATGTTGAGTAAGAATGGGGAGAGTGAACATCCTTGTATTGTTCCAGTTCTTACAGGAGAAACTTTTAGTTTCTCCCCATTCGGTATGATGTCGGTTTTGGGTTTGTCATATATGGCTTTTACTATGTTGTGGTGCTTTTTTTCTGTACCTATTTATTGACAGTTTCTATCATGAAGGAATGTTGGATTTTATCACATTTTTTTCTGCATCCATTGAGATGTTATAGTTTTTGGCCTCCATTCTTTTGATGTGCTATATGATGTTCATTGATTTGCATATGTTAAACCATCCTTGCATCCCTGGGATAAATCCCACTTGATCATGGTGAATTATCTTTTTGCATTCAGCTTACTAATACATTGTTGAAAACTTTTGCATCTATATTCATCAGAGATATTGACCTATAGTTTTCGTTGCTGTTTTGTCCTTGTCTAGTTTTGCTGTCAGGGTTATGCTGGCCTCATAGAATGAATTAGGAAGGATTTCCTGTGCTTGAATTTTTTGGAGTAGTTTTAGAAGAATTGGCATTAATTCCTTAAGGGTTTAGTAGAATTCAGCAGTGAAGCCATCCAGTACTGGATTTTCCTTTGTTGGAAGACTTTTTATTCCTGATTCTACCTCATTATTTGTTATTGGTCTCTCCAGGTTTTCTGTTTCTTCTTGCTTCAATATTGAGAGGTTTTATGTGTCCAGGAACTTTAGGTTTTGTAATTAATTGATGTATAGTTCTTCATAGTAGTCTGTAATGATCCTTTTTATTTCTGTGATATTCAGTGTGATGTCTCTTTTTTCTTTTCTCATTTATTTAGTTTGGTCTTTCTTAGTCTATCTAAGCAATTTTTGTTTCAATTTTGTTTATTCTTTCTCTGATATTTATTATTTCCTTTGACCAATTTGGGGTTTGGTTTGTTCTTTTCTAGCTCTTTGGAATACACTGTTAGATTTTTTATTTAAAATTTTTCTGATTTTTTGGATTGCATTGTTAGATTCTTTATTTGAAATCTTTCTAGTTTTTTGGTGTAGGTATATATTGGTATAAACTTGCCTTTTAATACTGCTTTTGCTGTGTTCCTTAAGTTTTAGTATGTTGTGTTTCTGTTTTCATTTGTTTCTAGGAATCTGTAATATTCTTAATTTCTGTTGCCCATTGTTCAGGGGCATGTTGTCTAATTTCTGTATTTTTGTATAGTTTCTAATGTTCCTCTTATTACTTTAAAAAAATATATAGGCAAGGTCTGCCTATGTTGTCCAGGCTGGTCTCAAACTCCTGGGCTCAAGGGATCCTCCCACCTTGGCCTCCCAAAGTGTTGGGATTACAAGTGTGAGCCACCACACCTAGCCAGTTCTTTTCATTATTGATACCTAGTTTTATTCCACTGTGGCCAGATCAGATACTTGATATGATTTTGCTTTTTTAAAAAAAATGTTTAAGACTTATGTTGTGTCCTAACATAAGGTCAATCCTGAAGAATCTTCTATGTGCTGATGAGAAGAATATACATTCTGCAGTTATTAGGTGAAATGTTCTATAAATGTCTTTTAGGTCCATTTGGTCTATGGTGAAGTTCAAATTCAGTCTCTGTTTATTGATTTTTTGTCTAAATTATCTGTCCAGTGCTGAGAATAGGGTGTTGAAGTTCCTATTATTTTATTGCAGTCTATCTCTCTTTAGATCTAATAATACTTGCTTTATACATCTGAGTGTTTCAGTGTTGGATACATTTACATGTACAACTCTTATATTCTGTTGTTGAATTGATCCTTTTATTATTATATAGTGTTCTTTGTTTTTACAACTTTCGTATCACTTTTATTTTCCATTTTCCTAGGATAATTTTTCATACCTTTAAAAAGTCTGTGTGTCTGTATAGGTGAGGTGAGTTTCTTGTAGCAGCATATAATTGAGTTTTGTTTTTGTATCTGTTCTGTATTTTTTAAATGAGAAACTTAATTGGTTTATATTCAAGATTATTATTGATAAGTGAGGACTTACCCTGTCATTTTAGTGATTGTTTTCTGGTTGTTTCGTATATCCTTTGTTTCTTACTTCCTCTCATTTATTTTTCCAGTTGGGTACTTCTCTTTCTCCTTTATGTATCTGTACTACCAGTGAGTTTTATAGTTTCCCCTGTTTTCATAATGGTGGTTATCATCTTTTCATTTATGGATGTAAGGCTCCCATGAACATTTCGTGTAAGTCTGGTCTAGTGATGACGGATTGCTTTAGTTTTTGCATGTCTGTGAAACATTTTATTTCTCCTTTATTTCTGAAGCTGCTGGGTATTATATTCTTAGCTGACAGTTCTTTCAGTCTGAGCTTTGAGTGTATCATCCCATTCCCCTCTGGCCTGTCAGGTTTCTCTTAAGAAATCTGCTGTTGTATATTCTGACAATCAGCTAAAATGTAAAGAAGAAGTATGAAAGATGTTTTACAATATCATTTTTAGAAATGATAAAGAGTTTAAAATTTTTAATTAAAAAAATCTACTATAAAGAAGAAGATGCCTACTGTTAGTATAATAGGGATTCCCTTATAGTGACTTGACACTTTACCCTTGCTGCTTTAATTATTTGTCTGTGACTTTTGACAATTTGACTATAATATGCCTCAGAGAAGACCTTCTGTTTGTGTTGAGTCTGTTTGGAATTTTGAGCTTCCTTTGGATGTCCATTCCTCTCTCAAGAACTGGGAAGTTTTCAACTACTGTTTTATTAAATATGTTTTTCTCACCTTTTCCTTCTTTTCTCCTCCTGAAAGGACAGTAATACAAATATTTGTTCACTTACTGAAGTCTTATAAATCCTGTAGACTTTATTCATTCTTTCTTTTTTTCTTGTCTGCCTGTGTTATTTCAAACAATTTGTCTTCAATTTAAGAAATCCTTATGCTTGGTGTAGTTTGTTGTTGAAAGTCTCAATTGTATTTTCTGTTTCATAAATTAACTTCTTCAGCTGTAGGATTTCTGTTTGTTTTTTATGGTATCTCTGATAATTTCTTATTTAATCACAAATTGTTTTTCTGATTTTGTTTAATTTTCTATCTGTATTCTCTTTAATTTCACCGAGTGTTGTCAAGATTATTATTTTAAATTCTTCTGGCATTTTCTGTATTTCCGTATGATTCTTGTCTGTTACTAGAGGGTTTATTGTTTTCCTTTGGAAGTATCATGTTTTCTTGCTTTTTTATGTTTAATGTGTCCCTATGTTGATTGGTATGCCTCAGGTAGAAAAGTAAAATTGCCTTTTTCAATCTGACAGAATTGATGTCATAGGGAAGTACTTACTTGTGTGAATGTGTCTTGAGGTGTCAGTTTGGTGTGATTCATTGCCCTTGGTTCTAGTTGTATACAGTCGTGTGGTCATTGTATAGTTTTTTTTAGCTGTAATCCACACTAGTGTCATTTACAAGTGTCTCAGTGGCCTAGGCTGAGAGTTTCTGGTGGTAGCTGTACAGCTTTGCAAGGGGTGGGTTTGCTGGGCTGATTCTCAGTTTAGGGGCATATGCATGCATATGGTGGGTCAACCACCTTGGGATCTGACACACTGGCAGATGGGGCTGTTAATGTGGCCAGGAGCCTAGTCATGCAGTTGCTCAGCCGGCCTTGGTGAATGTTTGCCAGGAGCAACTCACTGGTTTGTTTCTCAGGCCCAGGACATGCCTGGGATCCAGGTGCAAGGCTGCTTAATCCCAACAGAGGTGTAGGGATACAGTTCCTCGAATGGCTTGGGGCCATATCTGCTGAGGGGTTCCACAGAATTGTTTCTCAGGTTCAGGATGCAGTCACAAGGCTATTCAGCTGGCTTATGGGCATGCCCACTAGGAGCATCCCGTGAGGCTGTTTCTCAGGCCTGTGACACTGCTGCTTGGCTGGTCTGGAACTTTTCAGCAGCGATGGCCCACTGGATCATTTCGTAGACCTGGAAAGTAGGAGCAGGGCTGCTTGACTGGCCCGAAAGAGTGTCTGCCAGAGGCAACCCTCAGGGCTGATTTGTAGACCTAGGGTGTAATGCTGCTCAGCCAGCTAGGGTAATGTGTCTGTTAGGGGCAGTTGACTAGTGTACTTCTCAGGTTAGGGACGTGGGCACATGATTGGTTGGCTGGTCCTGGGGCATGTCTGATGGGTTATAGGTAGGCTGCGCTGTTTGTCAGGTTTGGGAGGTGAGTACAAGACTGCTTGGCAGGCTCAAGAATGGCCTGAAGAGCTACTTCTCAGGCCTAATGTGTGTTCACAAGGATGCTTGGCCACCCTTTGGGAGGTGTATTCACCATGGGTGGCCCATGGGGCTGTCTCTCAGGTACAGGTCATGGCTCATGGCTGCTCGGCTGGGCTGGAGGCATGCTTGCCAGGGGTAACCTTCTGGTCTATTTTTCAGGCCCTGATTGTGGGCACAGGACCACTGGGCAAGCCAGAGGTATGTCTGCAGGAGGGAGGGGCGCAGGGTATCGTGGGGCTGTTTCTGAGGTTCTGAGTATGGGTGCATAGCCACTCTACCAGCACAAGGGGTGTATCAGCTGCTTGGATGCTCAGGGGCCTGTCCTTCTTGAGAGAGAGCCCCACACTGGTTTGGTCAGCTCAAGCAAGAGTTTGCCCTGGGTGGGACTGCCAGATTGGTCCTCTGGCCGGAAGTGTGGCAGCAAGAGGTTGGTTTCCCTGCTGTGTAGGACCAGAGTCATAACCAATTATAGGCTCAGTCTCCATGCAGCTAGAGTTGTGGCGTTCAACCACCTATGTGGGCTTGGTGGAATGAAGATAGACTGCTAGTACTGAAAAGGTGCAGTGGCTACTGGCCCGCGGAGCCGGGCACACAACAGAAGTGGCTTTGGCCTCAACGGTGCCATGCTGCAGCAGGTTGGCCTACAGGTGGGTGAGGGATGGAGAGTGCATACTTTATTCTCATGATCTGGAGCAATGCAACTGCTTGAATTCCCAGCAGCTCTCCACCTTGACTTAGGGCTTGCTAGGACTATGGGATTCTCCTGTGGTAAGGACTGTAGGTGTTTATGGTGCTAGTGAGGACTGGTGGGGATCTTCTGCTTACCTTTTCCCCAAAATGGAAAGTCCCTCCTGACTACGGGAAGATTTGATCCGGGTGCAGGAGATGTAGCTGCAGAGGCCAGGTGCCTACACACTACCCTCCTAGATTTTCAGTCACTACACATGTGTTTCCCCTTCCCAGCACTCTCCCTTCAACACGCCAGTCAAATCTTAGCTGTTCATTCATTGCTGTGGTCCTTTCTTGGGCAGGGTACGAGCACCAGGAGTCTCTAATCAGCCATCTTGCTTAATATTTTAAATCTGCACTTAAGCTTTTTAATGTGCTTGTTGTTCCCTTCCTTCCATGTTATAGCACCTTTTCATAAACCCCTATAGGTTTAATCAAGGTACTGAAATTTAAAGGCGAAAGCGTTAAGTCATAGTATTTATCAGTTAACAAAATGGATTGGTTATTCTTGGCCACGCTGATGGTTTATCTACTTTCTGCTTCTTAAACCAGAGCCCTATTGTGGTGTTTTGCAGTCATTTATTGGGTTTCACTATAGTGGAATCTGGAAGAGTCCCTTGCCTGGCATTCCATTTTGATATAGTTTCATGTATTCCTGATGTACTCTGATGTTGGCAGGTTGAAGAGATGAGCATTGTTTAACTTCTGCTACTTTTGTAATTTGTTGTATGTGTGGGAGTATCCTGAGAGAAAATATGGATTGAATAAATTGTCAGATACAATTTATTTTTATACAATAACTCTCAATGGTATGATTTTTTTCTTTTTCTTTTATTTTTTCTTTTCTTTCTTTCTTTTTTTTTTTTTTTTTTTTTGACAGGGTCTCACTCTGTTGCCCAGGCTGGAGTGCAGTGTCACGACCTAGGCTCAATGCAGCCTCCTCTTCCCAGGCTCAAGCGATCCTCCCACCTCTGCCTCCTGAGTAGCTGGGACAGGCATGTGCCACCACACCCAGCTAATAAGTTTTTTATGTTTAGTAGAGACAGGGTTTCACCATGTTTTCCAGGTTGGTCTGGAACTGCTGGGCTCAAGTGATCCACCCACCTTGGCCTCCCAAAATGCCGAGATTACAGGCATGAGCCACTGTGCCTAGCCTCATTAGTATAATTATACAAATTCAAATTTTAAAACACAAGACCTGTAGTCTTATGTTTGTTTTAAACCCTAATCCTAACCCCAAGATTATAGTATATTTAAAACACTATACTTGGCCAAACTGTCTGAAATACAAAAATTCTAACTCTACAGTTAATTGAAAAAGGCAATAGTGTGGCTTATAATATTGCAAGCATTTTATTTTTAAAAAATTGATATAGCTTCAAGTGACAGATTGAGCCCTAGAAAATACCTTTTGATTTTAAGAGACAGGCTCTCACTCTGTCACCCATGCTGGAGCCCAGTGGCTCAATCATAGCTCACTGAAGCCTCAACCTCCTGGGCTCAGGCAGTCCTCCTGCCTGTGCCTCCCAAAGCACTCAGATTACAGGTGTGAGCCACTGTACCGACCCTTAGAAAATGCTCTTACACATGGAATTTACTGTGGACAGATTTGCTAGATGGTTAAATAGGATATTTCTCCTAGTTGCATGTTGGTGAAACCTGTTTTTATTATAATATTTGGAAATAGTATAATCGTTGGTGAGCATAAAAATTACTGGATGTGGGGAGATCTAAGAAAATTATCCTGATATGTTTGTAATATTAAATTTTAGGCACAAAGAATGTGGAAAGGAGATTACCAGATTTGGTTATGTTGGTCAGTGTGACATTAATAACCAACTAAATATTTTTAGTGTATAATGTAGTTTAAATATTTGAAATGGTGACAACATATTCAAGAAAAAAGGTAACGTAAATGGTTGATTGCCTAAACTACACAGTAAATTTTAGCAATACCCAGATTAGAAGTAACATTGTTTGAAGATCACTTGCTAATATATTTATCATTTCAAACCATACACACAACCCATAAAATATTAGTGGGCTGATCCAAGCAAAGCATAAGTTAGTGTTTAAAGTAAGTTGAGTGGAAAGAAAGTTGTAAACCTGTTACAACTCTCCTTATGCATATATAAAATGGAAGGTATTACTAAAATCCCTATTCCTTTTAGCAAAGGATTTGAAATTGTTTTGAATAATTCATCAAAACATAAAACATTTTATGAATTAAAACAAAACCTAGGAAAAAATGTATTAAGCAAAATATCAAGAGATGGAGGAAAGAAAATACCATGGATTGCTAAAAAAAAAAAAAAAAAAAAAAAGAGTTACTGAAAGCACTGTTTTGAGAGACCAACAGTATATCATCTAGGGATGTACTCTTATTATAGTGTCTGACCTGATCCAGAGGTGAAGAAGTACCTGTATACAGTCCTTTAATGTTACTTCTCATTAAATGTCACTTCTCAGTTGGGCTATTACTTGTAGTATGACAGGTGATATCTTGAGATTGTCTCCTTTTCAGAGGACCTAGAATTCCCTATGCTTTAAAAACCATGCAACCAGGAAATTTTTTTTATTTTTGGTATCTTGTGGAAGTTATATAATTTAAAATGAGGATCATATTTGCTTTTTTCTTTTTGGATAAGGTGTTGCAATGACAAATAAGTAGCATATTGCAAATACAAATAGTATTTTGTTTTAGAAAATAGTTTACCAGTTGTCCCAGTGCCTTTGTTGAGTAATCCTTTTTGTCCTGAGTTTTGATGCCATCTCTACTAATATTTTGTATATACAATTGCTTTTCCCAGTTCACTTATTTTATGATAGTACCTATATTTTAATATTGGAAGGAACAGTCCATCTTTGCTCTTTAAAAAGAGTTTTGGCTTTTCTTAATTCTGTTCACTTTCAAAGTCTTTAAACAAGTGAATGCATTGGTAATATGAAGAGATATATATGATATCACAGTACGAGAGCAGTACAGTGTTATAAAAAAAGTATGCTGCATAGAAACCTTTAATTCAATAGGCTTTTACCTGATTACAGTGATATTTAGTAATTGTCAGAGAGATGTGTAATGTACTAACTGAGACATGAAGTTTATAAGGGCCATGTCACATGTTTAATGTGACATATAGAGAAATATTTGTTTTAAAACTTGGTTGTTTCTAAATTTGTATTAAAAGTTTGGGTACGTGATTGAGAGAATATTATATCAGTCCTGGCTCTTGTTTCTTGAAAAGAGTCAGATATGAGATGTTCTAGTTAAACCTTTTATCTGTAAAGAATTTGAAAACTTATTTGTTAAAGAGGTCAATTTATTTATATTCTGTTCTTATCGCTTGTAGTTTAAAAAAGAATATGGACTTTTTAAATATTTTACCTATTATTATCTCATAAACTTTTCATATTTAGTTAATAAATCATGCTTTGAAAGAACTCATGGAAATAGAAGAAGTGAGTGAAAACGTATTACAAGTTCACTTAAATGGTAAGTATGCCATTATTTTGCCATTGGCGATTACATAAACTTTGTAGGTTTTTAATATGATGAAACTAAATTCACTTGTATATTTCAAATTCATTTTAATAGATTTTGAAAACTAGATCCATGTTTTACTTAGCACACCATATGCAGTATTTTTAGAAATTAAAATAATAATAATAATGAAGGAGTCTCAGAAGGACTCTGGTTTTTTTCTTTTTTTTAAAATCATTCTAATCCCAAGGAGGATTGTTTTTTGATTCTACAGAATGTCTTTATTGCTAAGTTTTAAAAAGAAAGTGATGTGAGCTAACAGGCTTTGACTGGGAAGATTTACTTAACTGGAAAACAACCTGCTATATCAAATACATGTTTCGTTTAAATTAAATACTTTTAAATGGACTTTATTTTAGGACTGCTGCAGATCAATGACAAAATCGCCCTAAAGGAAATCACGAGGCAGTTAAATCTGGAAAATGTAGTTGGAGATAAAGTTTTTGTAAGTATAATTTCAGTTATTTTATTAAATAGGCTTTAAGGTAATGTCTTTATACCATGTATATTTTTATATTTCTGGAATGGTAGGGAGAGGTTCAGAAATTCTAAATAGAAATATATAAGATTCTTTCATAAAAATGTGTAATGTATAGAATACATTTAGTCATTAAGTCTCTACAATATTTGGATTTTTTCATAGTAGGTTATACTAGCTGTAAACTAGCTAAGAAACCCAAGTTTATGTAGATATTCTGAGTTTATTTCTTTTTCTGTAAGGTGAATACTTTGGTTCTCCATCTCTGGAGATAGATTAACACATTTTTTAAAATACCATGCTCCAGCAGCCTATTCCTACTTTTTTGAGACTTGAGTAGTCTGCCTATAGTAGAAAATGTGCTAAATTTGAAGCTGCAATAGGTGGGTTTCAGTCATGCCTTACAACCCTTTGACTACCTGAAAATCCAGAGCTAACAAGTATCTCTGAATTCAGATTCTTTACATGTTAACTGGGCATTATTTTATTATCCATGCTTCACAGGATTATTTTGAAGAAGAAAGAAAACATTACACATCATTTAACTTAAAAAATAATTTGCTGGATGGTAATGTGCTGTACAAATGTCAGTTATCTTCTTCTGTTTTCAGAAATTTATTCATACATCATTGTCATATCTTATAGTCTCAGGACAGTGAACATCAATAAAAGAAACTGACTTGAAATGTTTTAAACTTTTACCTTTCACTTAATATATAGGGCCTAAGGAAAACATGATAATTTAATTTTGCAGCTACCTGAATTTTCATGATGAAATTACCTAGCCTCATACTGCTTATGCAGTTGGAGTGGATTATATACATTCCAACTTCATTTTCTGGTTACTGGTGACCATGCAGTGGCACCACTCTAATTTCTGAACTGTGTGCTTTGTGCTGCAGTGACACCGCCATAGTTGTGTAACACTCCTAGCATTTATGAGTTTTCTTTAATAATTAATCTATAAAATTATTAATTATAAAATAATCTATAAAATTAATCTATAAAATATAGGTTACTATTAACAGTAATCTAGAAAATTAATCTGTAAATCTATATAATTATATAATCTATATAAATCTATAATGGGTTATATCTATATAATTATGTAATAGATTATATATAATTATAGATTATTATATAATTATAGATTATATATGATTATAGATTATATAATCTATAAATTATAAATATATTAATCTGAAAATATTAACATAATAAAAATACTAATCTAATAATCTAAAAGGTTGAGTAAATTTGTCCCTTCCATAGTCTGTAGGTCTTTGAAGTGTAATTTCAAAATGCCCCTTCTATAAATCTAATATTCTACCTCCTGTTTAGAATGTGATGTTGAAGCTAGTGGCATATACTGAGCCAAAGATAGTTCCTTAATAGTATGCTCAGTTTGGCTTTTGGTTCCCAGTTGATCTGGATAGGTGTTTCTGACATTTTTAAATGTTACATATTCATACTGGTTTTATGTGAAATAATAAACACAATTTTTTATCAATCTGTTCTAATCTTCGCTGTTATTATCACATATAGAGATTATTAGTTTAAGTTGTATCCAAAAATGTTTTGGCTGTGTTCCAAGTAAGCATAGCCATGCATGATATGATATACATAAATTCTTCAATATACTCTTGAATAGAGAAATACTGGTACAGAAATTATTAGTTTAATTCTTTCATTATATACATTTGGTTTCTTCTCAGAGAGCATAATTAGGTTGCCAAAGGTCATAAAATGGCAGAGGCTAGACATTATAAGAACCTAAGTCACTTAATTAAACCCACAGCTTTTCTGGTTTGATATAAGCAGACATATATATGTATATTATACATGAACAAATACATATTTATAGAAGTATATACTTAGGGCTGGGCACTGTGGCTCATGCCTGTAATCCCAGTACTTTGGGAGGCTGAGGCGGACGGATCATGAGGTCAGGAGATCGAGACCATCCTGGCGAACCCGGTGAAACCTCGTCTCTACTAAAAATACAAAAAAATTAGCCAGGCGTGGTGGCGGGTGCCTGTAGTCCCAGCTTCTAGAGAGGCTGAGGCAGGAGAATGGTGTGAACCTGGGAGGCGGCGGAGCTTGCAGAGCGAGACTCCATCTCAAAAAAAAAAAAAAAAGTATATACTTAGTATCAGATATAATAATCTTTTAAACAAAAAGCCTGAAAGACAAGCTACCTTTGAGTAACTGACCACTGATTTCCCAACAGATTGTCTCTTTGAGGATTTGTTACATTATGATAAATTATGGATAACACCTCTTGGTCTGCCTACCTTGGAAAAAGCATAACAACATCACATTATGTGAAAGTTTAAAAAACTTTATGCTATTTTTATGTTAGATCTCTCAACTGGAGAATGAATAAGTGCGTTTCTTTTCTCCTTTATATCTCCTCAAATTTAAAGTTGGCTGTTTCTTTTAATTATGAACTCTGAATGAAATAAAAATTAATAACTTTAATGAAAAAAATATTTTAATGGGAGACCCACAATCTGAAGCACCTAGATAAAGCATCTACTACGTTAAGTTTCATCAAGAATATTTAATTGTATCCAAAAACGTTTTGGCTGTATTACAGGTAAACATAGCCAAACATGAGATGATATACATAAACTCTTCAATATACTCTTGGCTGGGCGCAGTGACTCACACCTGTAATCCCAGCACTTTGGGATGCCAAGGCGGGTGGATCACAAGGTCAGGATATCGAGGCCATCCTGGCTAACACGGTGAAATCCCGTCTGTACTAAAAAATACAAAAAATTAGCCAGGCGTGGTGGCGGGCGCCTGTAGTCCCAGCTACTCAGGAGGCTGAGACAGGAGAATGGCGTGAACCCTGGAGGCGGAGCTTGCAGCGAGCCGAGATCGCACCACTGCACTCCAGCCTGGGCAACAGAGCGAGACTCTGTCTCAAAAAATAAATGAATAAAAATTAAAAAATTCTTCAGTATACTCTTGAATAGACAAACACTATTATAGTTCTAATGCTTCAAAAAAGCTTTTTGTTTTTGTATCTCATTTAAATTCATGGTTATTTCTTTACCAGTACAAATTAATTTGAGACTTGCAAGACCCCACTGTGTTTGAAGACACAAAGTAGAATCCATTTCTAAGTCTCAGACAATATTTAGAATATGGCAACTCTACAAAACTACCTTCAAATTTCTTACAGATTTTGTCCGGAAAATATAAAATTCCTTACTTTTCTTTTTCTTCTTTGATCATTATATCCTCAAGTTCTAAAATATAAAATTTCAAGCATGACATTGTAATTGCCATTTTCAGTGTTGTGCCATCTTTGTTTAAGTATTTTAAGTTTTAGATAGGAAGTATAGAGACACTCAGCAAAGTCTGGGCAGTGACTCTAATAACTAGAAGATATACAGTGTTTATATAAAATCTGAGAATCAGCCCTCTTTTATTTATTTCACTAAATTTTTAATCATTTTATCTCATTTTGTTGTTCAGGGAAGCTTTGCTGAAAACCTTTCATTTCTTCTGGAAGCTTTAAAAAAAGGTAAATATTAACATATTCAGCCATTTCAGAAGATATGTTTTAACTTTATTTTTTCCTTGATTATAAAGGTAATACAAGCTTTTGCCAAAAGAAAAACTCAAAATACAGAAACATTAAAAAGAATGATCACTGTATTCCCACCACTATAACAATGATTATCTCAATTAGCATTTGGTTTCTTTATTCAATAATATATACAGTATAATATACTGTATATACTGATGATGTTTATATCAGTATATTATTGATGGAGATAAATGTAACTTTTTACAATAAAATTATTTTACCTATCATTTTGCAATCAGCAAATTTTGATCTGCATCATTTTTATGGTTCTCATCTTGTTTTATAAGGTGCTATTTATTAATCACCAATTATGGACTTTTTCTAATTTTTTATAATTAAGAAGAGATACTTAGATCATCATCCAGATATTTCCTGGAATAAATTTCTATGGGTAGAATTCTGGGTTGAAAGGCACCATCTTTAAAAGACATCTAAAAACCACTCTAAAGGTTTACTTTGTAAAAATATTTGATAATACCTTTTTCTTCACAACCTCAAAAACAATTATTATTTTTATGTTTGCCCATATAATAGAAGAACTTTCATCTCTTAGTTTAATTTGAATAATTTTGTTCTTTGTTTAATTTGCATAATTCTGTTAGTGGTAATGCTTGTCATTTCATATTTTTATTGACCTTTGAAATTTCCTGGTTTATGTACAGTCATGTGCCACATAACAACCTTTAATTCAATGATAGACCACATATGTGACAGTGGTCCTATTAGATTTTAAACCATATTTTTACTGTACATTTCCTATGTTTAGATATGTTTAGATACACAAATACTTTCCATTGTGTTACAGTTGCCTACACTATCACATGCTCATAGGTTCATAACCTAGGAGTAATAGGCTATGCCATATAGCCTAGGTGTCTAGTAGACTACACCAGTTAGGCTTATGTAAGTACACTCTTAGGATTCTTGTACAATGATGCAATCACCTAACAATACATTTCTCAGAACGTATCTCTGTCATTAAGGGACACACGACTGTATTTCCTGTTGGGTCTTTGACCTATTGTGGTAATGTTTATCTTATACTTATTTATCGAAATTTCTGTGTTTTATTTTTCTCTTCCCTTAAGTTTGGTTTGGACTTTTCTGATGATTTAAAGTTTTACGTTTTCCACGTAGTTAAGTTTATCTAGAAAGTTTTTTATCTCCTTCAGATTATAAAAACATTGATCATCTTTTTATTTAATATATATATTTGTAATTTATAATTTGTTTGGAATTATTCTGATTTTACCTGTGAAGTAGGGATCTAACTTTGAATAGACTAATTTTCCCCACTGATGTATAATGCAATATTTTATCAAATACTAAAATTCTGTATTAGTACATAGGTCTCTTTCTAGACTTTTGAGTAATCCCTTTGGTTTTATACCAGTATTAAATCATTTAGACTACTGTATTTATTTGTGTGAAATAAGTCTATCTTTTATCAGATATTTGTTTTACCTTTTAACACAAATGTAAAGGCATTAAGCCTAAGGTAAAAGGGATTCTTTTACTAAAGTTGTTTCCATCATTGAAGTGAGAAAAATGTAACCAGAGGGTGATGTGGAAGTTTCCCAGTGAAAAGCATTGTAGTTGAAATGCTAACAGTTGTGCATAAAGGGAGTTTAAGTGGCTTTAGTTGAACTTTATAATCTAAAAGTTTGTTTATAACAAGTATTTCTACAAGAAATGTACCTTGTATTTCTACTAAACAACTCTCTTTTAAAGCATTAGTTTTGTTCATTAATTAATGACTCCTCTTATATTTTAATCCTAAAGTGTTTTCGTTCTGTGCAGATATAGAAAACTCTTTCTCAATTTTATAATCATTAAATAAGAATTATATTCACATAATTATAAAAATAATAGTCTTTAGTAATTTAAATGATTTTTGACATTTTTCAACAACAAACTCTACTAGAGTCTAGGAACTAGACTGAACTTTTTATTTTTTGGAGATGGAGTTTCACTCTTGTTGCCCAGGCTGGAATGCAATGGTGTGATCTTAACTCACTGCAACCTCTGCCTCCCCAGCTCAAGAGATTCTCCTACCTCAGCCTCCCAAGTAGCAAATTTTTTTTTTTTTTTTTTTTTTTTTAGCAGAAATGGGGTTTTACCATGTTGGCCAGGCTGGTCTCAAACCCATGACCTTAGGTGATCCACCCACCTCAGCCTCCCAAAGTGCTGGGATTACAGGCGTGAGCCACCATGCCCGGCCTAGACTGAACCATTTTTTTTGAGATGGAGTTTTACTCTCGTTGCCCAGGCTGGAGTGCAGTGGCACGATCTTGGCTCACCACAGCCTCTGCCTCCTGGATTCAAGCAATTCTCCTACTTCAGCCTCCCAAGTAGCTGGGATTACAGGCATGCACCACCACATCCAGCTAATTTTGTGTTTTTAGTAGAGATGGGATTTCTCCATGTTGGTCAGGCTGGTCTCAAACTCCCAACCTCAGGTGATCCACCCGCCTCGGCCTCCCAAAGTGCTAGGATTACAGGCGTGAGCCACCACGCCCAGCCTAGACTAAACTTCTTGAGAGCAGTCGGGGCTGTCTTTGTCCTTTGAATAATTTTTTTCTGTTGAATGAATGTATATGCATCAGTAAATCCCCTACCCAACGTAGGCTATCAGTATGTTTGTAGAATTGAGTTTTAAAAACTGAAATACAGTAAATAGTTTGGAAATTTAGGAAAGGTGGATATAATTTCTTGATAATGTAATGCTCTTATTTTATCTTAGGTGACCGAACTAGCAGTTGCCCAGTGATCTTCATATTAGATGAATTTGATCTTTTTGCTCATCATAAAAACCAAACACTTCTCTATAATCTTTTTGACATTTCTCAGTCTGCACAGACCCCAATAGCAGTTATTGGCCTTACATGTAGATTGGTAAGTCCTTTTCTTCATTAAAAAAGTTGATTATAATATTTTAAAATTCAAGCTTAATTGCTGACACTACTAGTCTTTTTTCACTTATTTAGGTCATTATATTAGGCATTTTAAAATTTTTGTTTCAGCAATGCCTGGTGTATTTATTCTGCTTTTCAACTCAAATTGAGGAAAACAGGTTGATGGTTACCTTAGCCCATTAATGAATACCTCCCTCCCCCCAATGAAATCACTGAAGAAAAAAGTATGAAATCAGATTATACTAATAAATATAATTTCTACATTATCAAGTAATGAGGCAGTTAAGTAATCCCATCAGTACTTGAGAAAACTTGGTAATAGTTTTTGTTGTAAGATGTTTTTCCATATTTTGAAAAGGGTTGAAATCAACTCTAAATAATACTATTCCAACTTTCAAAGTACACGTCTCCAGAAATGGAAAAGATTCTACCAAGCACTGACAGTAGATAGTGGCTTTTTCATTCCATGGGATATTTTAGAATGATTTTAACTATAGTCTCAATATCACTATCACTTTGTGAAGGCGCTGTACATATTGAACCATGTGTACCTTTGGACAGCTGTACAGGCCTTTTTGTGTTTACCTTCTTACACACTTGTAGCATGAACTTCCTTACTGAATTCAGATAAACTGGCATTGAAGAGTGCCATGGCCCATTTTGTGTTGCTATAACATAATACCTGAGACGGGTAATTTTTAAAGAAAAGAGGTTTATTTATCTCACAGCTGTGCAGGCTGAGAAATTCAAGGGCATGGCACTGGATTTGTTGCAAGGGCTTTCATGCTGCATGACATGGTGGAAGGTCAAATGGGGAGCAGATATGTGCAAAAACGAACGAGATGGGAGTTGGAACCTCAATTTATAACAACTCGCTGTCTCAAGAACTAATCTGTCCTCATGAGAACAATAACTCAGTCCAGTAAGAGGGCATTAAATCTATTCATGAGGGTCCGCTCCAATGACCTCCCACTGTTGCACTGGCAATTAAATTTCAACATGAGATTTGGTGGGGACAAACCATGTCCATTACCATAGCACGGTTATCTCTTTTCTCATGCTATAACTGCTGTGCCTCCATAGCTTGCTTGCCATCCTCTTGCCCCTCCATTCTCCACAGACATATTCAGGCATATTTATACATTCACATCTCCTTTCCTACAGCCCTTTTTCTTTTTCAGAAAAGTGAAACTTTTTACTAATTCATATTTCAACAGTCCTCCTTCCAGTGCTGTTTCTCTATAGAGTCACTGTCATTTGCCCCTCCTTCCCTGTGCTCTAGAGCTTATGATGTATGGCTTTAGTATAAACTCCCCTCATACATCACTGGCTGGTGCTCCACATATCTTTATTCCTCCTTGCCAAAAGCAGCAGTCTATGACAAGAATCAAAGAAGCACCCACCTTCTTGCCAAAAAAAAAAAAAAATCTTCCTTTGGGTGGAAGTGGCTGTGGCAAGTGTTGTTGACCCAATGAAGAACCAAATAAAATACCAGTAACTTCTTAGCAGTGTTATCAGATGTTCTTTTTTTATTGTGTATATATATAATTCTCCAACTGTGTAGTTCTTTCAAGTGTAATCTTTTTTCTTTCTTTTTTTTTGAGATGGAGTCTTGCTCTGTCGCCCAGGCTGGAGTGCAATGGCATGATCTCAGCTCACTGCAACCTCCACCTTCCGGGTTCAAGCAATTCTCCTGCCTTAGCCTCCCAACTAGCTGGGATTACAGCCACACACCACCATGCCTGGCTAATTTTTGTATTTCTGGTAGGGACGGGGTTTCACCATGTTGTCCAGGCTGCTCTCAAAACTCCTGACCTTGTGATCCACCCCCCTCGGCCTCCCAAAGTGCTGGGATTACAGGTGTGAGCCACTGCGCCTGGCCTCAAGTATAATTTTATCTGTGTATCCATGTTTATAGGGAGAGAGCAGAAGGATAGAGGGAGTAGTGACTTTACCAGCAAGCATCTTCTTCCCCATTGGGAGTAATTCCATTTTTGTTTTTTGGTTTTATTTTGTTTTTACTAGTTCCTTTATGCCCACATTGCCAACTTCTGTCATTACTGCCTACAACAAAGACATTATTTGCTTCCATCTCTTTTCATTCCCAAATTTAGGGTCTTAATTGTTGCTTGTATTGATTATTACTTCTACTCTCTACCCATATGGGTGACCTAGAACTCTTTCTTAATAGAAAATAAATGTGCAATATCTGAATCTCTGAATATAACCTTTCTTCTCTTTTAATTCTCATGCTGGCACTATACGTTTCTTTGACCTCATAAAAACATTCAAAATTTTTTATTCACCCTCGCGCCTCCTACCTCAGGCTATTAGTCTTTCCTGTCCTCCTTCCCAAACTAACCATGATCCCATTTTGATCACTTGAATTCTTTCCTCTATATCATGATTTCTTGACCTAGGTATTATGAAAGTCATCTGGCTAGATGTGGAAATGTATAGTTCTGGGCTTAAACTACTCCCCTTTTAAAAAACTTTATTCTATAACATTTTGACAGTATACATAGGAAAGAATAAATAATGAGCCCTGAATTCCCTTCTCCACTCCTTGCCAAGATTCAATTACTACAGACTAGTTTTATTTATCCTCAGCATCTCCCTTAATTCCTCTATTATTCTGAGGCAAAAACTAGGCATTGTATCATTTTATCAGTAAGTGTTTTAGAATGTATTTTTAGGAAATAAGAGCTCTCTAAAAATATATTTCCCTAATATAATTGTTATATTAGCTGTAATTCCTTAAATAATATATATTACTTAAGTTACACTCCAAGGCATACAACCAAGACAAATGAAACCAGGTAACTACAAAAAAAAGTGTATGTGAATGTTTGCAGCAGTTTTTTTTGTTGTTTTTCTTTGTTTTTTTTTTTTTTTGAGACGGAGTCTCGCTCTGTCGCCCTTGGCTGGAGTGCAGTGGCCGCATCTCAGCTCACTGCAAGCTCCACCTCCCAGGTTCACGCCATTCTCCTGCCTCAGCCTCCCGAGTAGCTGGGACTACAGGCACCCGCCACCTCGCCCGGCTAGTTTTTTTGTATTTTTTTAGTAGGGACGGGGTTTCACCATGTTAGCTAGGATGGTCTCGATCTCCTGACCTCGTGATCCGCCCGTCTTGGCCTCCCAAAGTGCTGGGATTACAGGCTTGAGCCACCGTGCCCGGCCAGCGGTATTATTTTTAATAGCTTAAGAAATGTAAACAACAGTGACATCATGTTCATATTTGGGGGTGGGGGCTTTTTAAAACAGCTTTATTGAGATGTAATTTATACCATACAGTTCACTCATTTAAATTATACAGTTAACAGGGTTTTTATTTATAGAGTTGTGCATTTATCACCACAATTTAAGAGCCACATACCTTTTAGCAGTCACCCCAAATCCCCTGTTCCCTCCACACCCTATGCAACCACTAATCTACTAATCCACTTTATGACTGTATAGTAATTTTTGAATCATACAACATATAGTTTTGTGTGACTGGCTTCTTTAACATGTTTTCAGGGTTGATCTGTGTCACAGCATATATCAGCCCTTTGTTCCTTTTTATTGCCAAATAATATTCTGTTGTATAGATATACCACACTTTGTTTATCCATTCATCAGTTGATGGACATTTGGGTGGTTTACATTTCTGAAGCTATTAAAAATAGTACTGCTGCAAACATTCACATACACTTTTTTTGTAGTTACCTGGTTTCATTTGTCTTGGTTGTATACCTTGGAGTGTAACTTAAGTAATATATATTATACTATATGTGTAGATATATATACATATATAAATTATATATATTATATACATTATACTGTGTACTATATTTTGAAAAATTGCTCAAGTTCAATATTAAAAAGAGATTTAGGAATGACAGTTCCTGCAATTTATGTGACTTAGGAAGACAACTTACCTATTGTGCTTTTGATGTCTTGGATAGTTTGAATACCTACCAGTTTTGTGGAAGTATTTTCTTCATTTAAGAACACTTCGTATGTCCTTACAAGCAGTACATATTAGTTATCCTTTGGTTTTTAGTGTTCTTTGACGGTAAATTTGATTCCTGATTTCTTCCTAAGGAAAAATAGTACAAATACAAATAAAGTCTAAAAGCATTACTATAAAAAATAAAAAGCCGGAAGATAACTTACAAATGCCATGTTGCATTTCTGGCACTTTCCTCTCCTAATGTTGGTTTCTGCTACCTATCATGCTGTTAATTTTTTAATCTCAGTTCTTCATAGAATGTACAGAATTCCTTACTGACACTCTTGTTGTTACTGTGACATATAGCTATTCAATATAGTCAGTTTTTTTAAACAATCATATTGGGTCTTGGAATGTTACAGATTAGCTGAGAGTAACATAATAGGAAAAAGGCATGACATCACCAGGCCAGCAGATGCCTGGAGGGGGATTATTTAGTTTGCATAAAATGTTTTAAATGTTTAATTATGTATTATAGACTAAACATTACTAATTATAGGTGACAGTTTACTTATACCTCTAATATTGGTACAGTTTTTTTTTTTTTAAACATTCATCTTCCTTATAGAGATTTCTGTTTGTTTTTAAGGATATTCTGGAACTCTTAGAAAAAAGAGTGAAGTCAAGATTTTCTCACCGGCAGATACACTTAATGAATTCATTTGGTTTTCCACAGTATGTTAAAATATTTAAAGAACAATTATCTCTACCTGCAGAATTTCCAGACAAGCTTTTTGCTGAGAAGTGGAATGAAAATGTTCAGGTAACTTAAAAGGCAGTAAAGCTAAATGTTCCTTGCTATATGATTTAAAGCAATTAAAACACAAATTTTAGAAATTAGTAAATTAACACAGAGTTTCTAATATTGCTGAGGGATAAAGCTATAGGAATACAAATTATATGCTTTTTAAAAATTTTCTTGTAACAGTTGAAATGTCATATCTGCTAAATTCTATCTCAAAAGAACATCACAGTTAAGCTTTAGGATTTATGTTATTAGTTTGAAGTAAACTTTAATGAGGCTTTAGTTGTATCTATATGTGGTTTATATTTCAGATAATTTAATTAATGAATTTGCATAATTTACTTTATATATTTTACATATTTAGCAATAATAATAAATAGTAAATAATGATAAATATTAGTGATTCATACCTATTCTGTGTGGATTTTTTTTCTTCCAGTTTTCATTAGCAACTTCAGCTTTTATTTTGTTGGGCCTTAAGAGGCAGTACAGACTGTGGCACCTCCGGTTATATTATCTATTAGGTGATCACATCTCACAGTCCCTGGAGACCTGAGAATCTTAGATACAAAGGCAGGTTCATACGTTGTTTTAAAAATTTGCCACACCTTTGAGACTGTAAATTTACCTGTGCTTAAAATATTCTCAACACACTAGCATTTTAATCTTATGCTGTCAAGAAGTTTCAGTTGGCAAAGGGAAAGGAGGAAGTATGCATGTGTATGTGTATTTAATAACATAATTGAAAAACATTGTTAATGAATAAATCCCTTATGGTAGAATCTCAAAAAATATTGGCCTCGTGAGAGTGGAAAATAATATAGAGTCCCTGGCTCTGAAGGAATTGGGAAAAATTGATTGATAATATTAAAATACTGGTAAGGATAATTAGATCTTCGAATAGAATTACACAGTCTGTATTCAGTGACTCTATAAAAAAGATAGTTTTATTTTAAAGCAGTAGTGGTAGATTGTATTTTTTTTTTTTTTGAGACGGAGTCTAACTCTGTTGCCCAGGCTGGGGTGCAGTGGCACAGTCTCGGCTCACTGCAAGCTCCGCCTCCCAGGTTCATGCCATTCTCCTGCCTCAGCCTCCTGAGTAGCTGGGACTACAGGCGCCCGCCACCATGCCCAGCTAATTTTTTGTATTTTTAGTAGAGAGGGGGTTTCACTGCGTTAGCCAGAATGGTCTCGATCTCCTGACCTCGTCATTTGCCTGCCTCAGCCTCCCAAAGTGCTGGGATTACAGGCGTGAGCCACCACACCCGACCTCACGTAGATTGTATTTTTACCATGAATTCTTACATACTAATACTAAATTGGAAGCATTTTGCATTTAGTTTGTTCTTTAAATGATTATTGTTTTGGTTATAAAATATAGTCTGCTCATGTAGGCACTATTAATTTTGACACATTTCATTTTTTAAAAAAGTCATAAAAGTTTATTGAACAAAATGTAATCAGTGCAAAAAAATACATGATAAACAGTGGAAGTTTCCCATAAGACTGTATCAATTCTCCTTCCTTCTACTATGGAGTAATTGTTTGGTCTATAACATTGCAGAGTTTACATACATGCTAAATATATTGTTTTTACATAAAGGACTCAAAGCCTACATATGTTTATATTACTTTTTCCCATTGTTATGATTGATAATTCCTTGTTCTTTTTCTTAATACAACTGTACATAATTGTATGTAAAAATAGCTGACATTATCTTTAAAATTCAGATACTATGCCTTGATGTAATTAGGTATGGATCCTCCCTTCCACTCAAATTAATCATTCCTGAGACTTGGATAGTTCAATTACCTGAGCCAAGTGTCTTTGATAGTATTTCTAATTATAGGATTCCATCTCTAGGAACACTTTCTTTGTAGTTGGTACTCCCACATTGTCCCCTCTTACCAGGGTCTGATGTGGACCAGACCTCTGGATCTTCAGCGTTTAGATCTACTTTTTAGTGCTTCACAGACTTTCATCTTCTACAACTCCTGAACTGATTGTCTTATTCCACCAGTATATTTTTGTGGCTGTTTTAGAGATTCAAATGTAGTCTTTCATAGTATTTAAATTTCTGTACTTTACATGGACTCTTATTTTTTCCATACCTGCACACACTTAATCTTCCTAAGATAACTACGTGGTCCAGGTTGCATTGTGCCATTTTCCATCCACTGTCCTTCCCAACCATGTTGCATTCTGAGCATCTCAAAGTGGGTCTATAAATAAAGAGGATGCTGGGAGTTACTGGTGAAGAAGTATAACTCTGCATGACTTAGGAAATGGTAACTATATGTTAGTAGTGTAACTACTCTACTTTCTGAACTTTTGTTGCAGACCTTAAATCCCCTGAACGTGAGCACTATCCTGTCATCTTTTTGAGAGTCTTAATAGTCCATTTCATTAAGTAGAACCAGCATCACTGGTGTTTGTGTCTCTGAGTTCTGATATTTTCTTCCCCTATCTTAATTATCTTATGCCTCTCTTTGGTATGTGAATAAAATGAGCTTCACTTGAAAAATCTGTCAGCACCATGGTCAGAGTCCCTGCCTTGTGGAGTAGGGTGGTAGCTGCATTAAGGGAGCTATTCTTTCTCTTAGTGCTGATTATCCAGGAAGTTATTTTTAATGGCAAGATTAAGCCAATAGCAGTGATACAGATAACAGGTCACACATGGAATCTCATCGACGAAATATCTTCAGGATAAGACGGAACCTTGATATCCTGCCTAATTTGAAGGTTTGTTTTAGCCCTACTTCAAATGAGTCAAATTAGTAAGCAGAGTAGACTCTATCTTAGCATGGCAGTATAAGAGGGATCCTTTAAAAAGAACATTTAAAAGAATCGTACCTTATTCTCCTCAAATGAAATCTACCAAAGTACTGTAGCTCATGTGGTTGTTGATAATAGCCTTATCCTCAAATAGGGTATAGTGTTTGAATCAAGATGGATTTAAAAATATAATAAATGACGTTAGATAATTTTTTTTGTTGTTTAAATGGCTCATGTAGATAAGGTAGGCATTTTAAAAAGCAGAATAAGTAATTATAGAAGCAAGAAGATGATAGCTTTTAGAAAGGGGGGGACTGGAGTCAAACAACTAATAATAAAGAGATAAAGTAGGAAGATGGAGTAAAGAAGATTAACCTTTGAAGCATCATGTCAAAGAGAGGCAAATACAGGTTTTAAAAATAATTGATTCTTGCAGAGAAAATTTCTTAAATCAGTTTTGTCCCAGGTGGATTGTCTTTAGTTTTCCTAAGTGCTCCGATTTTACCACATCAACTTTTACGAGTTACAGATTACAGAAGCAAAGACTATAGTTTGCCTGGGATATTTAGCCATATATCTTCCATATTTCAATTTTAAAACTGTGGAAAAGCTAAACAAAAATTTTTTTTAATTTCCAAAAGTTACTTATGTTCACCCTGTGTACTTCCACGGAAATTCTACCCTGTTTGTGATAGAAAAAGATATATATATAGTAACCAGAAGTCCTTTAAAATACAAAGAGAAGACTAGAAACAATAGCAAGGGAGTGGGAACTATAATTAATAATATATTTCCTGAGAGTACAAAATTTCATTCCAGTAGACTAGAACTTACTTCTGAATCTGGTCTTCTTAAAGTGGACAAAGTAAAGACATGTAATTACAGCTCTAGAAAACACAGAAATGCTTAGTTTTCTGGGTTTTTTGTTTGTTTGTTTGTTTGTTTTTTTAAGGAAAAAGAATTCTTATTCCATGCAGATAATTTTTGAAAAATTATGTCGATCTTTTCCAGGCCTTTCTTGGCTCTGCTACCTCTGAATTTACTCTTTTCATCTAATCCTTTCTTCAATGCCAATGTTCCTCACCTTCCATTCAACCCTAATATACTGCAGTCACTTGCCTCTTTAGATGCTGCTTTCTCAAAAGGCCCTGGTGACCTTTGAATTTCTAAAGCCATTAGCCTCTTCTTAAATATATCTTAATTTTACAAAGTAGTTTATATTGTTGAACCCCACTTCTCTATTAAAACTTTCTTCCCTTGTTTTCTAGATCTCTGCTGTGTCTTAGATTCTCTTCCAGTCTTTGGTATTTTTCTTACTTTCTTAGTTTTTCTCTTTTCCCACCTACTACTTAAATATTGATAATCCAAGATTCATTTCTTGACCACATTTCACTTTTCACAGGCAGTTTTGTTTCCCATAGATTATCTTTGATTTTTATCTTCTACCTTTCAAACCCTTCCTTCTCTTCTGCTACCAGTTAATTCTCTACCAGATATATCTCCGTAAGTGTCTTAATTCTCTTTTGTCTTTATTTCCACTCAGATAATTCAGACCCTCCTTACCTCTTGTCTGGACAGCTACCTCCAATTACGTTTTTCTGCCTTTGTCTTTTTGTACATTCACTTTGCCAGTAACTGAAACTCCACTACGTGACTACTCATTTTCTGCCAATATGTGATGATTTTCCTACTACTCATGCTGTTCCCTGTAACTGGAATGCTCTTCCTTCTTTTTTAAATCTCTTGTCTCATCCAGTTTAAGCATTATTTATAGTGCTTTACCTTGTTTCCCTAAGTACAGTAACTCATGCGCTTGTGTTTTTGTGCTGCATTTTGTTTATTTCACTAGTATTACTGTAGTTTCCTTTATTCAAGTAGGAATTTGGGGTTAGCAAGGATTGTTTTATCATTGTGTTTATTGAATTAATGTAAAGAACAGGATAAGAAAATCAGTAGACTGGAAACTTTATTTTGGTTTTAGTGTTCTACAAATAAGACCAACATCTATTTAATAATGAATTAATATTAGATAGCGTTAATAAGGTACACCAACCAGTAAGGCACAGGATTATATTTGGGTTTTAAACTACATCGTTCCTCAATTTTGGCTTTTCCCCCCCTCGCCCCTTAGTATCTCTCAGAAGATAGAAGTGTGCAAGAAGTACTACAGAAGCATTTCAATATCAGCAAAAACCTGCGGTCATTACACATGCTATTGGTTTGTATTAGTTTTGTTTTATTGCTTGTTGCTTTGTTTTTGTTTTCGTTTTTGATAGTGATGGGGTCTCACTTTGTTGCCCAGACTGGTTACGAACTCCTGGCCGTAAGCCATCCTCCCACCTCTGCCTCCCTAAGTGCTGACATTACAGGCATCAGCCACTGTGCCCAGCCTACTTGTATCATTTTCTGTCTTTCACTAGATAATTAAGTTTTTATGGGAATTGATTAAACCTGTAGGTAAATTTTGGGAGAATCGACATGCATTGGAACACTACATTGATGTTCCAATCTCTGAATAGGGTTCATATCTCCTTTTATTTGATTTCTTGTTTGATTACTTTCATCGGCATTTTATAGCTCTTACTACACAGATGATGTACTTATTTAATGTGTATACCAGTATTTAATCTGTTAGAACAATTGTAAATGGTGTTTTGAAGTTTTGGTTTCCCACATATTCATTACATATAGAATATGTGATTGTTTACTTATATACACTTTAATATATAGAAATGTGATTGACTTTTGTGTGTTGATCTTATAGTCTATGCTGAACTCACTTATTCTAGGAGGTTTTTTAATAGATTCCTTGGGACTTTTGATATAGACCATTACATTTTTCACAAATAGTGACTTTTTTTTCTTTCCAATCTGTATGCCTTTTATTGCTTTCCTTGCTTTTTTGCAATGACTAGAATTTCCAGTGTTATGTTGAATTAGAACAGTGAGAGTGGACATCTTTTGTTGTTCTCAGTCTTAGGAAGAAACTTTTACCATTAAGTATGATGTTAGCTATAGGTTTTTAATACATGTTCATTATCAGGTTGAGGTAATCCTCATCTGTTTGTAACTTGCTGAGAGTGTATTATAAATGGGTGTTGGATTTTGTCAAGTGCTTGTTCTTAATTGTTTCACATGATCATATTTCTCTTTAACCTGTTGATATATTTGATTACATTATTTTTGAGTGTTGAACCAGCCTTATATACCTGGAATAAATCCTACTTGGTTATGATGTTTTGCCAAGTAATTATGTCTTAAGCTTACATAATACCAGTATCAAACAAGAAGTACTTAATTGTTCTGAAAATTAACTTTCTTCACTAAGAGTAATTTGGTTTTAGTCTAATATTTCTAGAAAATTATGGCAGATACCTTTGAAAGAGAAGATAGTTTTGGTTTTACAGAAAGGTCATTTTTAATAATAATAATAGAATAATAATGATAGTAGCTACCATTTATTGACCAGCATATGAGCCAAGTACTGTAGATACTCGTAGTACCTATATTATGTCTGACCATTGGAATAATCTTACTTTTTATTCTTACCCCTAAAGAAATTGAGGCTCCTTAAAGCTTAATAACTTGTCCAAGGTCACATTGCTAGTAGATAACAAAGCCAGGACTTAATCCAAAGCCCTCTGGCTTCAAGTTTGTGTCCTGCTTGGCTGTATGGTTCACCCATGTTTACATACAAGTTTTCTTTCCTCATTGCTGTTTTTGCTGAGGAAAGTTAAGTCTTTTTATCCCTATTTACTTTCCCTCTATTGTCAAAAGCATACTGCCATTTTCAGCAACAACTGTCTTTATCATGAAGGAATTTGGGGACTAGTAATTTTTAGAGGAGGTATGTGTGTATATATATATATCTCCATCCCGGAAAATATCTCTGCCTCAATACTGTCAATATTAATGACCATTGTTCTGCCATTTTTCTATTAATTTTTAATTCCTGGTAATTAATTAAATAATGACTTGTTTTTTGTCATATGGGATTCTACTTTGAGGGCTGCTTACTCATATTCTTAGCTCATCCCATTATTGGTTGTCATTGTCTTACTGTGGAAGCTCATTATAGATTACAGATTTTCAGCCTCACCAGTAACCAGAGAAATACTACAATTAAACTTTTTTTCTCGCCAATCTAGTGGCAGGGTTAAAGGTTATGCTTGATGGTATCGTGACTGTGACTTAATATTTATCACTGCTGCCAACATAAATATGTGTAAGTGCTTTGGAGAGCAATTTAGCAAATTAGGTAACTAGAGAAACATACTTATACTAGAGAAACTCTAGTTACCTAATGCACAGGAAGATGTGTCCAAGGTTGTTTATTGTAGTCTTGTTTATAATTGGGGAAAAAAAAGAAATGACAGATGTCTGTCAATAGGAAATTAGAAAATGAATAATTGTGGGTATATACAGAGAAATATAACAAAAAAAGAATAAACCAGAATTGATACTACCTCAACATGGATAAAACCTCACAGTGAAGAGAGTTGTGAAGGTATATTTATATAAAAGTTGAAAATTACTCTGTTGTATAATACATGTATATGTAGTAGAAGTATACAGTATTAGGTTGGTGAAAAGTTACCATGACTTTCCGTGCCAAAAATGGCAGTTACTTTTGCACCAACCTAATAGTATAGACATATTTGGTTGTTTTATGTGGGGAAGAGTAGAGTCCAATCCAGAGGAGATGGACTCTAAGATCATTTTCTTAAGCAGGGAAAGTAGTCATGGATATTTAATTTATTATTCTCTGTTGCCTTTGTATGTGTTAAAAAAAAAATTCTTACGCCTTTGTGTCCTCATAGCTTAGCTCCCACATATCAGTGAAAACATATGATGTTTGGTTTTCCATTCCTGAGTTACTTCACTTAGAATAATAGTCTCCAGTTTCATCCAGGTCATTGCAAATGCTGTTAGTTCATTCCTTTTTATGACTGTGTAGTATTCCGCAGTATATATACACCACAGTTTCTTTATCTACTTGTTGATTGATGGGCATTTGGGTTGGTTCTACGATTTTGCAGTTGTGACTTGTGCTGCTATAAACATGCGTGTGCAAGTATCTTTTTCACATAATGTCCTCTTTTCCTCTGAGTAGATGCCCTGTAGTGTGATTGCTGTATCAAATGGTATTTCTACTTTTAGTTCTTTAAGGAATCTCCACATTGTTTTCCAGTGGGGCGAGGGATAAAAGACTACAAATATGATGCAGTGTATACTGCTCGAGTGATGTGTGCACCAAAGTCTCACAAATCACCACTAAACAACTTACTCATGTAACCAAATACCATACCACCCATATGACAATAACTTATGGAAAAATGAAATTAAAAAATAAAAATTAAACAGAATTCATAATTAAAGGAAAAAGGAAAGGAGAGAGAAAGAGAGGGAGCACTGGCAGTCTAGGTCCCAACAAGCAGGAGAACGAAGGACAAGGATTGCCAGACTCTTTGCCCAGCTAATCAATTGGCGCCTTGCGCCCTGGTTAAGGTGAAGGAGAGAGTTTCTTGGATAATTATATCCCAAATATTGCATGGCACATACTTATACTAAAAAACTATTGTTTATTCGAAATTGAAATTTAACGAGAGGTCATACATTTTTATCTGGTAAATCTTCTAATCCTAAATGACCAAATTTAACTTTTATGAAAAATACAAATAAAGAAGAAAGGAAATCTTCAAATACTTGAGTAGCAGCTCTGCTCCAGGACCTCTGTTCATTTTTGGAAACTAAAGAAGCAGCACAAGAGATGTAGACTCTGCTTTCAAGGGGAGTTATTCCTGAGTATAAATGTGCTATTTTTTTTCTCTTCTGTATAATTGAACATAAAACAGCTAACTTCTATCTAAATTAACACTAACCTGGCTGGATGATTGGGTGGTGAAAAAGTTAACAAGTAAGGCATAGATCTGCCTTTTGGACTTGTGTTTGGGGCTTTTATTAGTAAGTATTCTTAATTATTTTCAGTTTCTTCTCCTTGACCTACTCCTCTTTAAATATTGTTCTTCCGAGCATTAAGTAAACAAGTTATGCAAGTGGGATGGGCTAGAGAGAGCAGCAAAAACTTTTTTTATGCTTTACATCTGCAGTTATGTGACACAAATTGAAATACTGTATTTTAATAGAACTGAATTTGAGAATACCTTCCTCAGCATTAATATTTACTCTCCCTTAAGAATTGACTATACAAATTCAGAAGTTTTGCACAGTAGTATCTCCAAAATGCCCATGTAAATACATAATTGTTTTTCTGATCCACATTTCCCTAGATGCTTACTTTAAATCGAGTAACAGCATCACACCCATTTATGACTGCCATAGATCTAATGGAAGCAAGTCAACTGTGTAGCATGGACTCAAAAGCAAATATTGTACATGGTAAGAGCCCAGCCTTATTTTTTAAATTGTGGTTTTTAAAACTTTGAATTTAGATAATGGAATGTTTTTAAAATTACAATAAACATGGGCATAATACTTTATAAAATACTTTTCTATCCATATAGCCTTTAACTTAGTCCTTTTGAAGGTACTATCACTCCCATTTAAAGTGAAAAAAAAAATTGACGCTCTGCCTCTTTTGCCACATTGGAAATCCAGGTAAGACTATGTTGCTGATGTTATCATTGTATCAAGAGCTACTGAAGAGCATTAGCATTCGCTGGGTTTCAGCCATTTTGGGTTCGTTATTTCCTTTTGCAAATGTAATGAACCTTTTCCTCTCCAGGGGAAAAAAGGAATACATATATTTGGATATAATTTCCAGGAGTTTAGGACGTCTCTGGATAATTCCTATCCAAAGGCCCTGTGTGATTTAAAGTCACATAAAAATTGAAGTTTATTTTGTTTACATGGGCCATATGGTGAGTGCTTGATAATATTGTCGCTAATCTTTGTGACATTTCTAAAAGTTTAAAAATATCCTTATTTTGCAGATATGGAAAACTAAGCTCAGGGAGGTTAAGTAACTTAAATTTAGATAGATAATAGTGATTGGAACACATTTGAAATCTAGAATCTTGACCTTCTTCACCCCTCAAAACCATAGATCTTTCACTATATTTAAATTCTCAATAATTTGTAGCTGCTCATTTCTGAATTTTCAATAATGAAGTATTTTGCTATTTGGAGAACAGTTATTTCAGTCTTATGTGTCATTAAACTGATAGTTTTTTTCCCTTTTACTATAGGTCTATCAGTCTTGGAAATCTGTCTTATAATAGCAATGAAACATTTAAATGACATCTATGAGGAAGAGCCATTTAATTTTCAAATGGTCTATAATGGTGAGATGAGACTTAAGTAGCTTTTTTCTGACTCTTCCCCACTGCTTATTTGAAGGTATAATGTTGTCATTGCTTTCTACACAGAGTTTCAGAAGTTTGTTCAAAGGAAAGCACATTCTGTTTATAATTTTGAAAAACCTGTTGTCATGAAGGTAAGATTTAGTTTGCTATTTTTTACATCCAACTTGATTATGTATTAAAATTGCACTTTCATTTTTAAATATTATTATAGAGATTTTTTTAAAACAGTTATCTAAAAATGAAATATTTTGAAAAAATCTGAGGAAGTGACCAGTTGTTTTAGTTTGTGGAGGTATACTGCCCTCTGCTGTCTCTTCATAGCACTTGCATCCTGAAAACAACTGTTCAGATACGTATAGTGTGTGATACAGCCTTTCCAACCCAAGGATTGGCTTTTATAATCTCAGCAGTAAAAGGAGAAAAAAAATGAAACTAAGAGCCATTAAGAAACTTAAAAGACAAAATCTCACTGGCCTGTGAGGGGATACAGACAAAGTGTTATTTAGGGGCTGAGTCATGAGTTTTACAACTTCAGGACTTCATGTAGATTACCATTGTCCACTACAAAGATAATGTGAGCCATGTAATGTAGTTTTAGATTTTCTAGTACCTGTAAGAAAAAGGCATAATTTTAATTATATATATTTAATTCAACATATCAAAAATGTGTCATTCTATAATCAGAAAAACAAAGTATTTTACATTCTTTTGAATTAAGTCTTTAACATTTGGTGTACATTTATACTTACAAAGCACATCTCAGTGGCCTAAATATTCACTGGAAATTCTTGCTGTTTAGATTCCATAAAATTTGTAGCTGAGAAAGTAAATTTACATTTTGAAATTGTTCTAAACATGCTCAGAATTTTTTAATAGAATTAAGTATCCATTTTTAAGTTTAAATAAAAATTGAGTCACCATTGAAGTGCTGAGTAGCCTAGTGTGGACAGTGCAGCTCTTGAGGATTTTAAGGTAAGAAACTTTTTTAAAACAGTGGATCCCCAAGTCCATTGGCATCCCTTGTAGGCCCTAGTAATCAGAATTTCATTTCCTGTAGCAACAAAATGAGTACAGAGCACTGCCATTTCTTCAAAGAAACAGGAAAAGTATTTTACAACACTGGAGGGTTTTTTCCCCTAATAGTTTTATTTTGTGAGAGTTGTGAAAATGGAAAGGTTACCCAAGTATTTAAATTTTGGGTTTTTTTTTTTTTGTTTTGTTTGTTTGTTTTTTGAGATGGAGTCTCCTTCTGTTACCCAGGCTGGAGTACAGTGGTGGGTGCAGTCTTGGCTCACTGCAACCTCTGCCTCCCGAGTTAAGCGATTCTCCTGCCTCGGCTTCCTGAATCGCTGGGATTACAGGCGGGCACCACCATACCCAGCTAGTTTTTGTATTCTTAGTAGAGACCGGGTTTCACCATGTTGGTCAGGCTGGTCTTGAACTCCTGACCCTGTGATCTTCCCATCTCGGCCTCCCAAAGTGCTGGGATTACAGCCTTGAGCCACCGCACCCGGCCTGCATTTAAATTCTCAATAATTTGTAGCTGCTCATTTCTGAATTTTCAATAATGAAGTATTTTGCTATTTAGGAATGTTTTAAATCTGCACAGTTCTATTCGGCTCTAACACCTGCAGCCTCCAGTATTTTCTCATTTGCAGATATGAAGGTATCTGAGCTGTTTCTCTATCAGAAGAATTTATGTGATACATAGAGAATATGCTCCAGTGATGTTTTTTACAGTGAGTTGTAAGAATATAATAGAATCCTCAGGAATCTATTTCAGTGTATCATTATTTAATGGTTAGTATATCATGATTTAATGGTTTCAGTTTTTTTCATACCCTAATAACGTACCTAACACAACACTGAAGGTTAGAAAAGATATAATACGTGAATATTAAGGATAAGAGGAAGCAGACAGGAGAGAGCCCTACTAAGATGGGGAAAATGGAAGAATGTTGTGACAGTCTCAGTCTGACTTCTTAGAGGAAACAGGAGCCTGTCCCCTCTCCATGTCCATACCACCCTGTTGAATCCCTTACTTACAGGATCAGCTGAATATGCCTAGTTGACTCCAGGGTCTTTTTCTGCCTCCCTCTTTGTTACAGTTGTTAACTTTTTACATAGCAAAGCAAAGGTAGAGACAGACAAAATATAAATGCAAATCTGAGTAGCTTAGGTAATCGATCAGAAAGTCTTATCTGATTCTTGGGTTTTTACAGAGAACTGTAAACACTTTATTAATTAAAGTACTAGGAGGAACTATGATAGAGAATGAGGCCAGGAAGAAAACCGTTATTGTATATATTGAATTAAAGTTTGCCATGTTTACATTCAACAATATATGGACAAGTGTGCATTATAATATGAGTTTTTATGGGGTTGTGAGAGTTTTTTTAGTCCTATTGATAGTTGTTAGTTTGTTCCCCAGTACTCTGTTCTGCAGCTGACCAAAACACTAACTGTTCTCTGGGAGAGAACAGGAGAGTTGTTATTTTCCTCTCCTATTCAACCTAAACTATTTCTTTCATCTTTTAGGCTTTTGAACACTTGCAACAATTAGAATTAATAAAGCCCATGGAAAGAACTTCAGGAAATTCACAGAGAGAGTACCAGCTGATGAAACTGCTTTTGGATAATACTCAAATTATGAATGCTCTGCAGAAATATCCCAACTGTCCTACAGATGTGAGGCAGTGGGCAACATCCTCACTGAGCTGGTTATGAATATAACCAGTGACTTCAACTTTGGCATTTCATTCATACATCCGTAGAGAACGAAAAACTATTGTCCTTTAACATGATAATACTAAACATTCTGTGTGAGACTTGCATGTCTACTGTCTTGGCTGTGTCTTGCCTTTTAATCATGAACAGTTACATGATTTATAATTTCAGTAATTGAGATTACTTTGTAAGTAGCAGTTCAGAAGAATAAAATATGACTGTTTCAGGGACTAGACCATGTGCTTTTTTAACACTTATATGTATAATGGTCTATTTGAAGAGCTCACTTCAACCTAACAGCTAGATGTCTTTACAAACCTTAAACCAAAGGAGTGAAAAAACAATGGTAACAACTGAAGTATAAGTAACCTTTGGTACAGTAGATTTGCTGCACGGTTTTTTCCTGTCCACATGCAAATTTTGGATTCTATCCCAGACTCAGGTTTTCTAGTGCAGGAGACTAACCAGCTTAGTCAGATGATGGTTCACATGGAAGGAAAGATTTTTCTTCTAGATACCTCAAAATGTGGTACTCATACCATCCACATCAGAATCCCTTGTAGGATTTTCTAAAATTACAGATTGTTGAGCTTACCATAGGTCAAAAGGATTGGAATTTGCCTTCTTAACAAGTATAGTCATGGCACCACATAACATTTTGGTCCGTGACATTGTATATATGAGGGTGGTCTCGTAAGATTATACCATATTTTTACTGTACCTTTTCTATGTTTGAATATACAAATGTTTACCAGTGTGTTACAGTTACCTACAGTATGATTACAGTAACATTCTGTACAGCGTTGTAGCCTAAGAGTAATAGGCTAGGCCGTATGTATAGCCTAGGTGTGTAACAGGCTATATACCATCAGGGTTTCTGTAAGTACACTCTGTGATGTTCATCCAATGATGAAATCACCCAGAGACACATTTCTCAGAACATAGCCCCATCATGAAGTGACGTGACTGTACCAGAGATTTCTGGAAAAGCACTCCCAAAAGTAATGAGACATGTATGGCAATGTTAACCGAACCTGTATTAAAAAGTAAATCCCTGAGGAATGTGGAAATGTCAGTCAAAGCATTGTCTTTTAAGTAAGTTCCAAGAGCCATGAATTAACAGAGGCATATATTTAAAATGAAATTTAATAAGCACTTAAGTGACTTCATTTGTTCAAGAATATTTGATTGCCTACTGTGTGCATGGGAGGTTTACAAAAGACAGACTGTCTCTATGCTTGTGCAGCTTACAATCCATTTAACTGTTAGAGGCCCTGTGAGATGTAGGTACTGTTATTTACAGATTAGAAAACTTCCAGCAGGCTTGGAGTTCAACTCAGTTTAACACCAAAGCCAGTGCTATTAAAACCTGAAGTTCGACAGTGGATTCCTTACCAAATCGTTTTTAAAGTATGCTCTAAGGCACAATGTTTTAATGAAATCTTGGATACAAAGTGGAATAAAAAATTTCTGTGCATAAAAGTAGCTCTTCAGTAGTTACAACGTATTCTTTTGCATACACAGCCTTTCCTTCCCTGCAAAAAGTTAAACCTTCTAAGTATTCAGATCCCTGTCATTTACTTTTCAGCAGTCTCATTCAGGCTAATGCTTGCATACTGATTCTATGCCATAGTCTACACGTTTTTAGGGGATATTTCACCAAAATACTTAACATGGTAACATCACTATTATATACTAGAAGCAAGAATTTTACACTTATGCTCTAACTGACCCTTTTAAAAATTTTCTAAACTATTTGAGGAAAGTATTATTTGTCTTAAAGGGTAACAGCCTCATGAAATGACTTGAGGATTGCAATTTCTTATTAGCTTAAGATGTTACTTAAAAGCTGACAGCCCTCATCTGTCTCACTGGCTATGTAAGAGCTACAGAAGATCCATCAATAACCAAGTACACAGATTTTAAGACTAAGTACCAATTGAGGTAAACATGAAACAGTTAAAAGCAAATTCAAAAAATACATTAGGAAAAGTTACACCAATGAAGTATAGGCCTATTATATTCCCAAAGCATTTTTGTGGGGAGGAGCAGTGTTGATTGTTGGCCTTTCCATATTCCCTCATACAAAAAAGCTAAAGTCTATTTGCCAGAGTTCTGAGCTAACTTCATCTCTTAAATTGCTTAAATTGTCATCAATAAAAACAAGTCTGAAAAACCCTAGTTTAAAAAGCGGTTCAAGAATATGTAAACTTATACATATAGCTTCAAGATATTTTCTTCATTTACTAGAGGAGGAAAAATAGAACCAAAAAAGCACGAACTGCTTTTCAATCTGACTACCTCAGACTGAAAAGCAGGTGAAGGAGGAATATTTCAGTGTGTTTTTTACATCTGTGTTCCCTCCAAGTAGCCCACCAGAAACAGAATTCTTGTTAAAATGACTGATTCTCATGCACGTGAAAGGCTCTGGGGAATGAATACCTGTTTGGTCCAAACTTCCTGTATCATAACACTGTATATGTTGAAAACGGAATACCTATTCATGTCCTAACGAATCACTGTTGTGCAGAAAACACTGTAAGAAACACTTCAGTATTTTCTGTAGAGTGCATATTTCACCATGGTTCGCATTCTCGGCCTCATCTGGTTTAGAAAGCAATTTAGTTTCTTTCAAACCACCATAATCTAAGTGCTGCCCCGTCCTTCACCTTTACCCTAGAAAATCTGAGAATCCATTTGTGTGTACTGTGTGACACAGTGCCAACAAGCCTCTGCTTCCTAATACTGGCAGGACCAACACACATACTTGAGTGGGAATATAATCTGTTTAGACAGGGAAATACCATAATTAACAAATCTCCCTTCACTCACCACCACTATCCTCATTCTTGGCAGTTGTCAAAGGTGTAAGCCTCACTATAAGTTACAAAGCTACCACGCCCCTCTTTAAGAACACATAGCTAAAGAAAAACTGCATATGCAAATTATACCATATTCATTTTTTTTTATTTAACTTGGGGATGGAATGGGGATAGCATACATTTTATTTGTACAATATTTAACAATCACTTATCCAAGGTGGGGTTTTACGGGGATTTTAAGCTTTCTGTTAAATACTTGCAGAAAAAATAGCAAGTACGATTTGACAGTAGTACAATAACCTGTGCCCAAAACACAAGAAATACAGAGTAAAGCGAAAATAACTGCTTACCAATATTCTGAGAGGTAACAAATGGGATATGGGTTGAGACTGCATAAAAAACGTACTGCTGGTTGAATATCTGAGGTAAATGATGTTCAATCAAGATGCTACTTGTATCATTTTGCCCACAAATTGATAATTTTATGTATTATCATACCAAATGTTCCTAAAAAGTAATCTTTCAAAAAAGTAAAAAAGAGAAACTGGAAAGTATCTGTGATGAAGCTTCTTTCTTTAAAAAAAAAAAAAAAAAAAAAAAAAAGACCAGTAATCAGTTTATTCCACTAAACAACTATCTGGCCATGGTTTTTTTCCCTACCACCTGCATTTTACTTAAATGTAGCTGTTACTTAGAGGTGAGGAAACGCGACCAAAGAGATTCTTTTTAAATTTCATGATATGATTCTATTTTAAATTCCAAAGGTGTTGGTTTTTTCCTGATTGTATTTTCAAAACATCACCATGAAAGATAGTGCAAGTTCATGGGACTAACAATCGTGAGGCACAGTCTCTTTTTCTGGAATTCACAAGGTACCTAGAATTCAAACAAGAATCACACATCACATGCTAAAAAAAACTTCTAGCATCTAAAATACATACAAGAGCTGTGCAGGGCATAGACTTCAAATAAAGCTGAACACTGGTTAATCCATCAGTCCTATGGCAAGTTGATCATAAAGCATTCCTTACGCGGAGATCTGGGCAAGGTAAAGAGTATAAGTTAGAGCAGCAGCAGTTCTGATGGGTATCAGAAAGGCAAAATACAAGACGAGTCATGAGGAGCACCATACACATGAGGAAAGAGTTATTTGGGGGGTTTCAGTTTGCCCCAAAATGGATCACCATTTTTCTCATTCTTTGATCTTTCTTTTTTTCCAGTATCTCTAGCTCAAACTTTCTGTTAACTTGCCCACTCTGCACTGACTGTAAACCAAACACTAAATACCCTGCGAAAGAAAGTTTTAACAAGACTAGGTATAAGGACAGGTAGTCACTGGAACATTCTTATTTTACTGCTTATAAAAAAGTTTTTCTATTAATCATAGTTCTCAAAAGAATACAAGTTTTAAAATTGGTTAGCTACAGTTAAATACAATACCCAGGATTTCTAAAAATTTTTTCTAAGTTGAAAACATTTTATATTGTGAATAACTGGTTTTAAAAAAATTTATCTCTAGTACTCACATAAGCCAAACATTCATCATCATATCCCTTGTTTATTTTTGTTTTGATGTTTTTTAACTTTTAAAAAGAAAGTTGAACGTTCACAACAGGTAGAAATTCATCTTCAGGAAATTAATGATTTTCTTATATGCACATTCTCAGTATTTTCCCTTCTTGATTAGTTTTTAAATGGAAGCAAAGCCAGATCAAGAAATGGAGAGACCAAGTACTCTATGAAATAGAGGTGAACTCAACATTGAAAAGGGAATTGCTAGGAATACAATGAGACCATGGGGACACGCGTGACAGTTCTGAATGGTCTGCGGCACACAGACGCTATTACTCTTCTTTTCCTCCCTGCTTAAAGTCTGTTGACCTATGTATTTTTTATAAATAACATAATTTACTATTCCCAGAGATTACGTACATATATGTAAAATGTAGTGTACTGTGTGGTTAAATAACGATTTGAAGACAACACATTCACAGTGAGCTCCTGACAGTGACATGTAAAAAATTCTTTTATAAAATTAACGTATGGATTTTAAAATGACCTGACAGAAATAACATGGCATAATACTGGCTATTTGTTGATTGGTAATCTGGAAATTCAAGAAATTAATGTTTTACTTTGGCCTGTATAAATCTGAGGAAGAATCCAATTGTATTCTAACGTAATATGGTATTGAAAAGCACTTTGGCACCTGCCTACCATCAATTCCATTTTCTTAGCAAGGATAAGGCATGAACTATCCTAAATTAATATCAGTGTTAGTTGTAAAAGCAATTTTGGGGAGGTGGCTAGGCTATGTTACCTATATCAACATTGGTTACCTCTAAATGTCATTGCATATTTTAAGTTATATGTTTAATTTGTTATCCCTGATTTGTTTTAAAGCAGTAACATCTGAAATCTGCTTAAAGTTTAATATCTCTATCCTAGGATAATTCTTTACATATCACAGACATCAAATATTACTCTGACAAGATGGCACCAAGCAGAAGTATAGTGATAAAGTTACAAGTCTCAAAGCAGACAGTGAGGAATTCTGGGTAACGACACTTCCTGAGGTGATCCTAAACAGTGATAAAGAATGTCCCACACACTGTTTGGTGAAAAGAAATACACTACAATTTTACATATATAAATAGAAAAAACTCTATTTTAAAAGACAAAATGAAGAGCTTTCCAGTGTCACAGCTCACTTAAAAAAATTTTATATCATGCTTTAAGTTTTCAAATATTCCCCAAACACAGCACACCTAAAAAAAATACTTAGGTAAGTATGCAAATTTTGGGAACTGGATATAAGATGGGGCTTTAAAACATGGGAAGAAGGGGGAAATAACACCATCTTTTCAAAAAACAGCACTTTTTTTCCCTACATTACAAGCCAGCACAAGAAATGCTAAAACACTGCTTTACGAATGGCCACTTACTGTTGGCACTAAGCATAGCTTACCTTTTTTCCCTTAAATAACACAGTGAATTTGTTACAAAACATGGATTGATTTATTATTCGAATTTTGTTAGTGTTTTCAATTTTATAATTTAGCAACCGTGGAACTGAGGTATACCTTGTTGAGGGAGGTTAAAGTAATGCTTGGAAGCCTCTTTACTGTACCCCACTTTGATGACATTATGTACACAGAACAGCAGCACACTAAACATTCACAAGCTGTGTCATATTGGCATTACAATAGTCATTTATAGAAACAACAACAGCAAATGCAATAAAAACAAGTTACCCTTTTTAAAATCTGAAATGAAGTTTTTGATTTAAAAAAAATAGCAGTAGTTCATTTAAGGAATTAGTGTCTTCTGACAGACATTAAGAAATCTGATGTCAGTTTTCAAACACTCCATTAGCCAGGTCCAAAAGATCCTTGATTTGGAGAGGGCTACATTCTTCATGTACACTTTTTCAAAAGTTTCTTTATAGAGTTTGCAAGGTTTCTCTTAGTCTCACGTCCTTCACATCTGTGCTGTCAGCAATGCAGTAAGTCTCCCAGAGCAACGTTTTTCAACAAAGGGTCTTCTTTCTTAACATTTCCAAGAGACATCCTACTCATTTTACACAGAATAAACTGTAAGCAGTTTCGTTAGCTTAGCAGCTCCAGTTCAGAGTCCCATTTCTTAGTGTGCACAGATGGCGCAACCATCATAGACTAGATTCTTTGGGAGGAAAGTCAACATTTGTCACCATTGTGACCACTGTTACAATGTCCTCTGTGGTAATAATATTTGTTAGTCTCTGCATCTGGGTAATTCTTTCACCTACACATCCAGCTGATAACCTGGCTTCTGCGTCGTGATCCCAACATTCTTCAATGGTTTCACAGAGCATTGCCATTCCCTAAAAGGAGAAAAACATACTCAAACGCCACAGCAATTTTTGTTTTCTATTAGGAAATAGAATATAATTTTCATGAAGAAATGGCTAGTTTTCTGGGTCAAAGAAGTTTCTGTCAACAGTCACTTTTACTGAATACCATGCGCAGAATCATGAAGAAAAGCACAAAGAGAACTTTTTTTTTTTTCTTTTTAAGCATGAGATTATCACAACAGGAATTTTTTGTTAACGCCAAAAAAAAACAAACAAACAAAAAAAACTCTATCCCTTGTTCACAAACCAGGTCATTTCAATGCTAATCCTTCAAATGGACTCAAAAATCAAGGATAAAGGGGGACCTAACCATTTTTATTATTTTCTTAGTTAATATCAGCATTTCTATCTTACAATTAAACAGAAGAGCAGAAAGCCCCTTTTGAGATTTATCTACCTGGTTTTAGCCATGTTTCTAGTTATATTTAGACCAAAATAACCAGGCAATACTGTTGTGTGCCTGGTCTCTAGTTTTAAAGCACTCTTAAGACTTGAAAGTCTTCTCTAAGGTGAAATCAAAAGGCCACAACAAACTCCCATAGAGAGGAGAAAACCTGGTGCTTCATAAACTTTCTAAAATGTTATCATATTGGCAGTGGTCATCAGCAAAGTTACCCAACTATCCACAGGTTCCGGGTCTGGCATGCCTTTTCCCTGGGAAACTAGATGACACACTCTTCTGTGCAGGACCATTGAGACAAAAGCCCTCTAAAGCTCTATAAGTTTACAATCACCTTCAGGGGTATACAGACATAGCCCTAATTCTGCATCCAGAACTCTAGAATATCCTGTGTGAAGATCACCTCCCAGAAAATACTTGAAGAAAGAGAAATGTGCAGAGATAAATAATTCCTCTGAAAAGTGTTTTATTGGAATTTCAAATGAAAAGCTAACTGGATAACTTACAGCATGTTTCTGCCAATAATCTCTTAAAACAGGCCTCTTTTTTTTATGCACAACAACTTCCTGCATGTCTTCAAGAGATGGATGCTGGCCAATTTCCTCCTCAAATGGCAACATGTATTCATCTACAGGTCCTGAAAAGTAAGAAAAGAAAAATAAATCATTTTCATTAAAATCCTCCTGACTTTCAAACTGGTACAAACTTTCTAAAATATACTCTGTCACCTTTTCCCAACTGTTTACATGCTATGAGGACAGAAGAGAAACAGATTCTCAACTGTACTTATACCATAGTGTGACCAAACTAACATATGAGAAATGAAAAAGTCTATAATTTGGCATGTAATTCCCTTAAAGATTGTAAAAGGAGCTTTCTTATCTAGGTATAAAGGATAACTTACAGCATATTTCCATCTGCATAGAGGACATAAGGAACAATCAGTATTTGTAAATTAAGGTTATATAATATCCCTTTAGGGTACTCAATCCTTACAGTTCAGACCAGAATGTTAACAGTGGTGCTTCCATCTCCGGAGGCTCTAGGTTCAATGTATTATAACCATGCTTATTCTATGGCATATCCAACCCCCCTGCATGCCCCACATGAGGAATTATGCACCTCAGAGTCATACCTCTTCTCTATACTCCCTCACAACAGCTGCCAAAAAGTATGTTTATTTTTTAGAAAATCACAAACAGGCTCTCCAACTAGGGGTTCCAACAAGTCAGGATATGCCTTCATAGACAAGATTAAACAATATAAATAATTCCTTTTTTCTTAGGCCTACTCAGATAAATAGAAAATTATATTTAAGAGTTAATAATAACTAATATCCAGTGAGCACCTATCCTGATCAGGAACTTTACATATATTACTTACTTCACAGGGTTAAGATGGCACTACCTCTATTTACCTTATAAGCAGCTCAGAAAAGTTACATAATTTGCACAAAGACATACAGCTGTTAAACGGTAGAGCTGGAATTGAACCCAACTCTCTGAATAACTCTGAAGTCTGTGGTTTTAATTGCTAGATTGCCTTCCTTTGACAGACACAGGTCACCACTGAGCAGTATCAGTGACCAGCTGTATGTGTGCACAAACAGAAATTTTGTGAAGCTCTTGAAATGCAGTAAATACTCCTGGATAGAATACAATGAATCATAAAGGGATCATCTAACTTACTCCTCTTCAAATATAAGAATTCTTTATGGCCGGACAGTTGGTCTCTGCTTGAGCACTTCCAGTGACAGAGTACTGACATTCTAATGTGTCTATTCAACCAACACTTATGTGGTCTACAGGCCAGCAACACTGCCGTCAACTGGTAGCTTAGTTTTTAAGAAATGTAGACTCTCAGGCTTCAACCCAGACCTACTGAGTCAGAATCTAAATTTTAACAAGATTCCTAAGAATCTGGTATGCCACATTAAAGTTTGAGAACCACTTCATTTAACAAACAAGTAACCATCAACAAATGTGAAAGCACCTACTTTAGCAATTAATGCTCACACTATCCTCTCTACCCCAATTTCTGACTAAAGAGTTGGGTTCTGACATAAGAGTCAGAAATGCCTGACTCTGAAATTATTTCATGGTATTTAAGAAAAATCAGTATCTAGCCTTTTCTTTTTCCAAAAGAACTTCTCGGATAACTCCTCTTCCCCCATAAACAAAGCAATTTCTCCCCTAAACTCCTAAAACACATGCTTGTACTTCTTAAGTATTGCGCTCATCCAGAAACATTTACTGAATACCTATGCAGTACTGGGGAATGGGCTAGACAACTCACACTTAGCTTACTCTAGATTTAATTGTCCAGGATATATTTTATTGCCCTAACTAAACTGTATATTACTTGAGAACAGGGTCTTGTGTCTCCTAAATTACTTAATCCAATGATTTGCTATGGAGAGTTCATATTAATCAAGTTCTTATAAAATATATTTTCCTATAACATCTGCCATCTAACCTACTTCTGCTTCCATAAATGCACATCATAAATGTAATTCCTCTTCCACTTTGAGTCAAAATAGTCTGAATTCTTACTCTTCTTCCTAAAGACTTCTAAAATTATTCCCAAATTGCTTCAACTTTTCGTAGGTTTAGCACTGACTCCCAAGCCAATCCCTCAATCCCGGAAGAATGCCTATAGACTATGTGCCCATTTCTGAGCACTCTGTTAAATTCCCTTTAATAGTACCCCACATTGAATTTCATATTCCACTGGCAATCTGTCCTACAATGAGAGCCTATTACAGTACTCAGAAAATAAAATATTGTTAGTAACATAGGTTACGTTGGTTATAACTTAAAATATTCACAATTTCTCCTATGGTCTTTGACAATCACAGGAAGGTTTTAGACAATTATAAATTAAAACTTAATAAACAGATCAAGCTTATTTACATCTGTTTAGGAGTTTAGCAGTTGGCGAGTTTGCCTTATATTATTCAAAACAAAAAACGCTGCAACATACTTGAAGACAGAGTAAAGACCTTATGAAGGAATACTAAAGAGAGAGTGCTTGAAACGCTATAGTTCTGTCACACTAAGAATATCGTCTGAAAGTTTACCCAGAAAAATAAATAAATAAAAGCAAATATCTATAAGACTTAACATGGACTTCAGTAACAAGTAATAGAAACCCTTTAACCTGGGAGGAAGGACCCATACGACCTTAAAGCAGACCTCTCCCTATGTCTGGATCAGAGTTTCAAATCTAGGTTTCATCATTTACCAGTTTGAGGCTAAAGTAGGCAAACTACTTAATTTCTCTGCATCTCAATTTCCTCATAAGTAAAGCATAATAACTACCTCTGAAGCTCTTTTAGGAAATAACCTTAAGGTATGTGAAGTGTCCAGTAACATAGCTAGTAAAGGATCAATACATAGCAATTCCTTTCCTGTCCTACCCCACACTCTGCTCCTCTGCCTCCCGAATTCTCTACCACCTCTTGGAGTCAATTAAAAAAAAAAAAAAAAAAAAAAACTATACTTTAAAATATTACCTTGGAGTGTATCATCCCTTTTCATACATGTGTGGTAGGCATATATATCTTTTTTAAAAATATTTTTTCCCTTACCATCTGCAGCAGTACAGCGAGAAGCCAGTTCCCATAGGACTAATCCCATGGCGTACATATCTATCCTCAAAAATGCATCCCTTTGGAAGTTTATAGCACCCTCTAATACCTCTGGAGCCATATACCTCCGGGTACCAACCTGAAAAAGATGTTAAAAGCAAAGAGTACTCATTCATTAACTTTATGAACTAACACTGTATGATTTTGTAAGATGAATCAAAAACAAATGTGGTCTATTACCAGGGTAAGGTATACCAGCCTATAGCGTATAAATAGTAAGATCCTTCTGCGTATACTTAAAAAATGCATCAAACAGACATTATGCTGGTACAGACTTAGAAGTTTTTATGTTCCCCTTTCTGGATGTAATCACAAGAAACTGAACTGACGGTCAGCTGGGAGAAGGATGCTGCATACTTTTCAATTTTACCTTTGCATACTATTTGAAATGTAGCTTAAAAAAAAAACTTTTTTGAGGCCTTTTCTCTGTATTAAAAAAAACTAATGTTGTAAAAAGAATTAGCTAAGTAAAGGACACACTGACATTAGAAAGTTCTATCTGTACAAAATCTATGTATTTGTTTATTCATAAATTCTTCTGTCTTGGAGTCCTTTATTTATATCTGTCCCCAACAATTTGGTATTTCTTAGTACTGTAACTATGGTTACTAAGCTAGTACAGCTAGCTTTGGTTGGTGCTTGACAACATTCATATATGAATGCTTAAAAATATTTGTGAGATAGCTGGGTACATCACAACATACTTGTGATATATCAGAACTAGAGAACAGTCTAGATATTGGTACGTCCATAAAGCTCCATCCTTAGGTGGCTATAATCTCTACTCTAGACTAAAAGTTGGGCAATTTATGCAAATGTACATGTAACAGAGACTGTTTTAAGAATAAAGACAGATCACTAAAGTTCAAGGAGAACACATTAAAGGGAAAAGTGGCTCTACTTTTAAAAAATTTACTACTCTGAATAATTATTTTAATTGTGCTATCAGTGACTGTTTCCGTAAAACCTACTTTTCTCTTAAAGGTAAATGTATGCCATCCAAAGTACCTACCTCTTTTATTACAAGATTATGGTTTATTTACCACGTGGACATAAAATGTCCCCTTTTATATGTGTTCTTTGTACTATATAAAATGTGCAATAACATGCAAGTCCCTCCAGATATTTTTGAAATTTTCTGGTCCATGAAATCTAAAGGCAAGGAGTCATTACTGTAAGCAATTAATTTTTAACTAATCATAGAACCCAATTGTGAAGGAGTTAAAATATGACATGAATGAGTCACAAATTTTTTTCTCAAAAAATAGGGGAGGGAGGGCTTATGAGGTACCAAATTAAGAATACGTTCCCAGAATTTAGTCTTATGATAGTCAATCATTCAATTAGCTTAGAAGTTTGTCCTCAGGCTTTCTACACAACCTTGGTAGTAGTCTCCACAAAATTGCCTCCATTCCCATATACATTTGCAGTCAACTTTTCTAGAGCTATATGGCTACTGACCATTACCCCAAACTACATTCTTAAACCATTAGTCAATACTGCCAAAAATTGTGGTGTCATGACTGCTTAAAAAACGTGTCCTCAGGAACCAATAGGACATGCTGGGGAAAAGAAAGCTAAGAATTAGTTGGTCAAATAATTTACATGATATGAAAGGTGAAGAAATGATCATGTCCAAGGCCTGAATCATTTAGCTTTGTAGAAAATGTCACCTTTTAGGTTGAACTGGTTTCCCTGATGTAAAAGGTGATCTTGGCTGGGCATGGTGGCTCACGCCAATAATCCCAGCACTTTGGGAGGCCAAGGTGGGATGATCACTTGAGGTCAGGAGCTCAATACAAGTCTGGCCAACTTGATGAAACCCCGTCTCCAGTAAAAATACAAACATTAGCTGGGCATGGTGGCGCATGCGTGTAATCCCAGCTACTCGGGAAGCTGAGCCAGGAGAATCACTTGAACTCAGGAGGCAGAGGCTGCAGTGAGCCAAGATCATGCCACTGCACTCCAGCCTGGGTGACAGAGTGAGACTCTGTCTCAAAAATAAATAAATAAATAAATAAATAAATAAATAAATAAATAAATAAATAAATAAATAAA
>NC_045444.1:33476822-33585280 GCF_002776525.5 Piliocolobus tephrosceles | reverse complement strand
AAATAAATAAATAAATAAATAAATAAATAAATAAATAAATAAATAAAGGTGACCTTGTAGGAATGAAAACATCTCTTCCAGCCTCAAAGTTTCTGAGAATAAAATGTATGGATAATGTTATTTTCCCTTCTGGCCTTCCTAGAGGTTCCTATTACTAAGATCTCTGTGCACATAGAGGTATACAGAGGTGTCAGAGTTACTTAATTCAGGGGTTTACAAGTGCTCTGAACTCTGGAGCGAATTTGGAGAAAAGCCATCAAGTTGATTGAAGAAATGAATGAAGCAATAAACAACAAGAAGCAATAAACTATTATTGCATGGGAAAAGGGACAGGGAATCTTAATACACTGTAGTAAGGATAGTGACTAATTATTCTTCTGCTCTTCTTATGATGGTGAAAGAACTAACAGACTAAAACTACTGAGTTCATAAGAAGAATTTCCTAAGAATAAGGTCTATTAAAAGGTGTTGGATTATTCTTTGATCAATTTTTCAAAAAGAATCCTATGACATGTGTCTAAGTTATTGTTTTATGAAGTGCTTAATCTAAACCACCTGAGTCCTCTACCATCATATGAAAATGTCTTCCTCAGAAACTTTAACACATAACACTATTAGATGCTGATTTAAACACCACAACAATTTTAGACAAATTCAGTCCTGACATGCCATTCTAAGAAAATATGGGACAAGTTTACTTTTTCTTATATTTTATAAGCATCATCCTTACCTGTCCATGGGTATCGCCTGCAGACTTGCCAGCCTCAAATTTTAAGGCCAACCCAAAGTCAGCAATGCAAGCTGTCAGGTTGTTTTTCAACAGCACATTTTTACTTTTGATGTCCCTTGCAAATAAAAAGAGTATTCAAATTAAGTTTAAACAAGTTATCTTTTAAATTTTTTATTGAAAGCAGAAAAGAGGGGGAATATGTACACTATGAAAAAATAGTTACTCAAAATTATGAAATGCAGAGAAAGGGAGAAAGAAAAAGCTCAGAGCCCCCATGTAGCCTTTAACACAAGAGCACAGTGACAAGCCCCTATTTATAACATGGACAATAAGAAGGAATCCTATCTATAATGCAGTTATATAAACATTTGCCATGTCAAAAAGATATGTTACCTATGTCATCCACCTACCAATCATAAAACTACTGTTTTTTAAGATAATACTTTAGAGTTCTTACTTGCAAACTCCCATAGAAACTGAAATTTAAACCAAAATGAAGAAATTTTTTAAATATAGCTGAATTGGGGCCTTCTGGTTATTGGTACAGACCTACATTTTAGAATAATCCCTTATTATAGAGGTTCTTATATTCTCCCACCTGGTTGTAGAAAAGCATCTTACGGCATGGATAACAGAAACTTTTTACCATAAACATACACTGCTCTAGCTAGATCCTGGTGTTCTGAAAAGGGTAACAGTTTCAAGGCAACAAGATATCCTCTTCTACACACCTGTCTCAACTGGCTCATCCTAGAGATTACTATACCCTAATTAAATACATCTATGCCATGACTAGTGGTTAAATTTATGTACAGATACACAGACCAAGAATGGGATATTGAAAGCACGAGTAGACACTCCCAAATGCTATAAAAGCCAATCAATCTTAGTTTCAAAAGACTTTCAGGACCTTTTCTTAATAACTTTGGGGATACTTAAGGATTAATTCCCTATGTGGCCAGGTAGGGCAAGGGAAAATCCAAGAAGATGCCAATAGACTGCACGTAAGAAAGTGAGAAGAAAGAGTTATTTCCGAGGTAGACATCATTTAAAGTTTGCAAAATCAGAACCTAAATTAGAGGCTGACTTACAATAATGGCTCCCAGCAACCTAAAACATCACCTAGTGACACTGAGCTAAGTATTTGTTCCATGAATCAGTTAATGCCTACTTTTCAAACAACCATCTTTAAATTGAACACGAGAGGACAAATTGAATCCCACGTTCAAGAAAATTAAATACATGGCAAACTGAACTCCATGTTTAAGACACAATCATTTGTCCTTTTGCAGGCATGACAAGTGTTGGGTCTAAGAACTATTTCTTCACTGGACAACTGTTTAAGTGACGCCTCTCTCCACCTTGGCTCAGGGTAAAGATAATAAGGTCATTCAAAAAACAAGCAAGGGAGACATTCAAAGTCTCTCCTTCGTTACATGCCCTTGGATAATAATCCCTATTTATAATCATCTTTAAAGTATATCATGTTTTGAGGTAAAACAAATGTCTTTTTCCTTTGAGATTGAGAAAATATAGTTTATTTTCAATCATGCTTTCAGAAATGAGATGAAGTAGATCATGAAACTTTACCAATAATGTTAACATATACATTATCCAAAATACTTCCTGGCCAATCTCAAAGCTAATTTTAAAAAATAAATGAAAACCAGCTGTCTTGTAAAGCATGACTGAATAACAAAGGAAAAATTAAAATTTACCCACGGTCTTAAAAGTTTAGTAAATGTACACTCAATTATCTGGGAAAACAATACAAATATAGTCTACCTGTGAGATATGGCAGGTTTGTGGCCATCTTTTAGGCCAGGTATATCCTCATGTAAATATGCCAATCCTCTAGCCATGGTTTCTGCAATATGACATAGTTCATTCCAAGAGACCACATTAGCCTTAAGAAAGTCTGAGAGTGAACCCTAAAAAAAGACGGAAAAATAGAAACTTACGTTCTTGACAAAGGCCATATGTATAAGGAGACTTTTCTTTTTACCTATAAGAGGTTGTGGAAGGCAGCATATCTTTCCTTTCAGGGAAAAATAATATCCAAGAAACAATCTTTCTGGAATGGTTAAAATTTCCTTCCATTTCACATTAATAAACATTTGACCAGAAAGAAATACCAGAGCTTTAAACTTTTGTTACAAGAATAGTCAATTTCCACCAATCCATAAGACAAGTTTTTTGTTTTAAACACTAGTTGAATATCTAAGGTTCTAGAAAATATTTTAAAAGTTAAAATATCCTGACTATAGAGTGCTTACATCATGGGACTAGCAGAACACAAAATAACAACATAAAACAACAACTAATACATAGAATATTCTTCTAGAGATTATTGTTGTCCTTTAGGTCAAGAGTTAACAGAAGCAAAAGAACCACTTACATTTCACAATGATGAAACCAATTACCAAAAACAAAATTTCCTACTTCATTAATGGTACTTTCACACTGACTCTAAAAGTAGAAAAATTGAGGAAAACTAGCAATTATGTTTTGGTGATAATGACCCTACAAGTTAGTGACAGATCAAAGATGAGATAAATTTCCTGACTCTGGTTTTGTCACTAAGCAAGACTGATTAAAACTGAAAAAAATGGTTCACGTAATCAAAATGAGTTGTAAATGGTAAGTGAAAATTACTAAGCATTACCTATACTAAAATAAATGTTTGTAAGAGTAATTACAGCACAAGAAGTAAGGAACAAAAGGGTGGTTTACATGAGTAGGGTTTTAGGTTAAAAATTTGCCATCTTTGCTCTTTTATTAAACTAAACTACCTTTTAAAACATTTTTATTCAAGAATGATTTTTATTTTCAGGTTAAATATTAATCAACTATAACATATCACGAAAAATAACTGAGGGATTTATAGCCAACATTAGGTACGCAGGCCAATTCAGACTTTACTAAAGTAAAACGTTAAATAGTTTTACCTTTTCATGAAATGCTGTGATTAGCCAAAGATCCACATCAACACTGGTGCCTCGTTTTTCTGCACCAATGAACTGTAATATGTTCTCATGCTTCATTCCAGGCAAACTGTAGACTTCATATTCATTTTGCCATGACTGTTTGTCCTAGAGTCAAAAAGAAAGAACAGTAAGAACACAAGGAATACAGGTAAATAAACCATGTCTAGGAGATTACTCAAATAAGTTCCAAAGTAAAACAAAACAAAAAAGTATTTTAAAAATTTTTGTTCTGTTTTGTAATAAGAAAAAAGCTCTGACAATAGGTTAACAAATTTATACTAAATGCCTGCCCTGTCCATTCCCTCAAAACGTACTTTTCTGTGTTTCTAGTTTACACACGCAGAAGTTGATCTGAAATGCTGCATTCTGTATCTTACAAAGGCAACACATAAGTTACTGCAAGTATTACATTGTAATTTCATCATGGTGTGAAGCTACTTGTGGTACTATTCAGAATAATCTCCTTGAAAGATGAAATTCAGGCAGAATGACTTCCTCTAAACAGAAAACTTCTTCTTTTCAAAAACTAACATAATATCAAACATCCTTTAAAAAATGTGTAGCATACCCTGCAAAGTCAATGAGAAAGCAAGGGGCATAGATATGCAATGCAATAATTTAAGACACCATATATTCATTTGTGCCTGCAAGTGATCCATGTCTACTAAGTATCTTCTTATAAAAGATTAGTTTCTTTTCACTACTAAAAGACAGTAATAGTGAGAGGTACCACAGCATAATGGTTACAAACCCTTAGAAATCCTCTGCATCCAAACTGTTCAAACTTAAATCCTGGCTCTCCCACCAACCTCTAGCAAGTTACATAATCCTTCAGTGTCCTCATTAAGTAGAACAGGTATTGTAGTGTCTGTCTTATAGAATTGTTGTATTATATGTTGCATTTTACGTACACGTGGGCAATATATGTACACATATTAGTGAGCACTCATATATGTAAAACACCCCTACCTGACCCAATAAAAACATACAATCAAATGTTAGCTACTGTTGTTGCTGTTGTTGGGCTTAAGTTAATATCATCCAAATGCCTTTGTCTGATCCTTATGCTTCCTTACACATGGAAATAATTTCTTCCTTTATCTCACTTATGAATCTTGGCACAATAGAATACACTTTCTCTCTGAAAACCAAACTGTGGTTTATAGGTACCAAAAAAAATGTAATACAGTTCATAAACTCCATGTAGTACAGTTCATAGACTGAACAGAGGAGGTAAGGCTGAACAGAGGAGGTAAAAAGCTTAAAATCTAGGTATATTAAGACAAAGAAATTGCTTATATGACAACTTTGGAAAAAGGAAGATCCACTCTCTAAGTGTAGTGGTAGAGCCTGTAACACCAAATCCAACCAAGACATCAGTACCAAGGATATCATGAGACGCCAGGGTATATAAGAGACGGGGAAGACAGAATCATCATAAATCTATACCACCAACAGAACAAAACAAAACACAAGAATAGCTCAGAGATACATTAGATCAGAGTTTTATGAGAAGTCCGGCCAACCTTTAAAATAAAAACAATTCAACAATAAACCAATTATTTGAAGTCTTGATTGCCTCTGAAAATGCATCAAACAAAAACTGAAATAATTAAACACTCAAAGTAGAAGGAAAGTAAGTCAAGTCTGGTAATATACCTCCAAATACCAATTCCAAAACAGAATATACTACTCTTTTGTTTTTCTGTTTGCTTTTTCTGACAATGTAGGGGGATATTAAAATTTAACCACTCAATTAGACTTGTTTATTGGAATCTTTATCTTTATTTAACATTTCTATAGAATTTTCATTGGCAAAAGATCTCCTATGCATTCATTTAATTCCACCACTCCAGACAAACATAATGATTGTTATACTAACAATTCAATCTTCCATATGCAAAGGCAAGCATTAAAAGAGCTAACTGCTTTCCCCAATATCACAAAGAACCACCTTGGAACGTATGGCTTCTGTTTTGAGACTATTTCTGAGTTATGATGACCTAGCCATAAAACATATATGTAAGATGACAAAACTGCAATAAACATACCTGTATTGGAAATATTTTGACAGCCACATATTCATTAAGCAACTGGGCTTTCCAGACACAACCAAATCTTCCCCTTGCTTTCACTTCTAATAACTGCAGTGGTTTCAAACCTAGTAATGGAGAAGGTGGGGGTGGTCCTGGGTCCTACAGATAAATAATAATAATAATATAAATAAGCAGAATATGATACATATCAACTCTGGAAATGAGAAAAAAAGTGAGTATACTGAAAAGTCAACTGACAGAAACAGTAAACACATATGGATGACATTAACTTCAATTTTGCCATAATTAGATTACTAATTATCTACAGTGATCACAAGGCAGGCAACCTGAATTAACAGCTTTCATAATAACGTTCAGCATTATTGCTTTATATGTACCACAGGAGAAAAGATCTAAAATCTTTCTGATCCAGTCTCACTAATTTTCCCCACTAAGATTTTCTGTTAACTATGAATACTCCTAACAATATTTCATTTGTTTTATCCAGTGTGTACTTCGAGGAGGATGATTTGAAAAGTGCCAGAAACAGCAAATTATGACTATGTATCAGCAAAAACCTCTCCTTAAGATCTATTACTTTCTCCAGTGACTGTTTAAATTTTTTCTTCATTAATCTCAGAGATACCCACAGTCATTCTTAAACACATTGCAGATAGGTGTATCAAATACAAAGTACATACAGGAAATATGTAAGTAAATATTTCTTTAACCAAACTGTTTGGTTCATTCTAATTTTAAACATATTAACAATTCATCCCTTTGATCTGAGATAAAAAAAATTATCTGTGTTCTGGAACTGACTGGCAAAGAAGTACAAATAAAAATCCAGAAAAGAAGTGGTCATCACAGTAGATAACAGGATATGGTACATGAAAGAAACGTGCACTGCTATAGTTTTTTAAAAATAGAGCAAACATAATATATAAATAGGAATATAGCATCTACAAATCACAAGGGAATCCTATCTAAGCAGAATGCAACCCTTCATTGAAAGCATTCTCTCAGTTCCCTATCTGCAACTAAAGCAAGACGCAGGAAGCCTTTTGGAAAGCTTCCAGAGAAAAGCAACAGAAGGGTTTGGAAGGCTGCATAATGAGTATTTTGAAGAGGAACTAAAATTTCTGTGGCAAAAGCAACTGATATGATGACACTGGGTGGCACCTCAGACACTTGGAAATGTTATATGATCCCAGATCAATGCATCTCTCTCTGCCTTTCTTTTTATCTCTTCTTCTAATGCCTCAAAGACAGTTAGTGCTTTCTTTAGGCATCACTCCTCCGCTCACTGGTGCCACTCAAGAGTTTTAGAAGTTTACTGTGTACTAGAAAGAACCTCAGCAACAGAAACATTGCAGGTGTTATATAGGAAAAATATGCAATTTCTTCTTCTAAATGAGACCATCTTTATAAAATGGTTTTACAATTCTTATTTAAGCAGTAAGATAAAACAGAAGACTTCTTGTGACTCATTTCAAACTCAGACTTTTTTTTTTTTTTTTTTGGTCTACAAAGTTGCTTGTCCTTCCCACATTCAAAACATGAAAGAACGTTTCTGTTTAGTAGAGTGACGGGTCAAGGAAGTCAGATATAAATCTTATAGGAAGGATAGGCTCTCAAATGTGATTCTCAGTGGAGGGGACACAAGAACCTCTAGAGAATTTTTGTTAAAAACTACACCCTCCCTCCCTCATTCTTCAAGTGATCATCTCTGTCTGAGAGATTCTACTGATTGGAGCAGACTGCTTATATGAATGTGGAGAAAGGAGAAAAAAAAGCTTGAGAACTGCTCTTCTAGAGGAAAGGAAACCATTCAGTCCTCAAGGGCAAAGAGTTATTGTATAACTGCATAAAGACATATTTAAACTAAATAGAAATATGTTTGTAAGGTAGAGAGATAGGTTTCACACCAGAGGGGATGCCAAAAACTAAAAACTAAAGTATGCAGAAAATGGCTGAAAGCTGAAGAGGAAAAATAACTAGGTAGAGGGGAATACAGCGCTAAATTCAATATTAAGATTTTGAATAGCTTTTATGTACATTGACTAGTAAGGTCTCCATAGTTAATCTACACATTACCCACTCTTTGTTCTAAAGGATACCAACAACACGAATATGATTCAATCCATAAAATAAGATATAGATTTTTTAATCCACAATTAATATGTTAGCAATTCAAACTACGATTTTAGTATAACATTTTAGAAAACATAATAATTTTCATTATCTAAATTTAGAAAAAAAAGTTCATTATACATTTTCCAAATGTATATACTTCAAGTTCCCATATATTCCCAAGGCTCTGTTTAACAAGTTTCTAAGCTACCATTATTTCAGAAAAAAATAATCTTAGATCACCCTCTTACCATAATTTATTCAATATTGTATAGTAACAGCCAGAAAAAATATTCTTGTCAAAATGACTTAAAAGGTAAAAGCTTCAATTAAAAGGAATACTGGTCAATTTTGAAAGGGTGAGAAAAAGGTCTACAAGGTCTTCATGGGGTAGAATCTCAAAACCTTTAGTAATGGCATGAGCTTTTCAATGGAATTTTAAATAATATTCTTTAATACTCAAAGGACTGGGTTCAAAAATGAGTAACTATAGCACAGATTATAAAATCTCTAAGCCTTTTTAAACAAAAAATTACTAGAATGAAACTTTAAATTCATCTCTAAGTTTTACTCATCCCATAATCTAAGAATATTAGAAATTATTTTTAATTAATTGGCATCATTATAGTAATTTACTAACAAAAAAATCAATACTTGATTCTAAAAATGAAAATGTATACCTTTAAAATATATAAGCCCCTGGGAAGACAAATGTAGACATCAATTTCATAAATGACAAGCAATTTCTGATGTCATCCACAAAATATGGCTTTACCTGGCTACACAGAGAAACCAATGGGGAGCAGAGAGGCAACTATAAGGATTTCAGAATTCCTAAAACCTTCCCTAAATGTCCAGTTCTCTTACAACATCCATGCTATTTTGCAAAACTAAAAAGATATACATTAGAACATGGTTCTGATTACATTCCGTCTTTACTCATTTGTATGTGAAAATTATGGTATCAGAAGACATCAGGTTGAGAAGACATACTGAAATGACAACCTGTAAAAAGTAATCCCCTGCCCCCAAACCTCTACCCAATATCATTACTATAACCAACAGTGGAATAAATTATTAGAGGTGGGAAGCTACAAAGTCATCTCTGATCATTTTACTTATTCTGAGTTCTCCATTTGAAGGATGAATTTTAATCTAATTAAACGCTCAAACCTCAGATAGCAATATATCATCAAAAGTTATACTCCTGTAGCTAGTTCATTTACTAAAGATGCCAAAGATGAAGCTATCTAAAAATATCTATTTCACATTTAAATACAATGGGCTGGATTAGAAAATCGACCCCTGTTAAAAATGAACACATGCTGACATTTAAGCTAATGACATACTATAAAAATTAACCAATACAAGGTTTTTGAGACTAATGGAGCCATTAGTGTTAACTTCTAATCAAGTAAAATAGTTTTTTCTACATCCTACCTTAAATAAATATAAATACTGTCAGTCCCTTAAAACTAAAAGCCATTACCAAGTCAAATCAATCATGTTTTAATAATAAAAGCTGGGTGGGGGAGAACCCTTTATGACATAAATGTATAAGTTATAGAGGATGCACAGTAAAGCAGTAACAACAACAAAAATCTAAGAACAAAATGTTTAGTATGCATCCACAGAAAGTTCCACAACCATAAAACAAACATCAATGCATCTTACCTCTATCATTATATGAAAGGCGTGCTTGTGAAGAAAAAACACAGGCAAAAGAAATTACGATTCATATCCAGAATGAAATGAAAAATGACACATCAGTTACAAAAGTGAAGGAAAGAGAATAATGGTTTAGTATTTTAAAAGTTGGCAATGATCCAATATTTTACATTGTTTAAAGATAGGGAACACTTTCCTTATAAACAGAGGAAAGTAATATCAAAAAGAACCCCTTAGATATGAGAGATAGGTAGTAAACAAATTCTTGACTCCAGTATAATCCCAAGTTAACTGATCCAATGACTTCATGCCTGCAAACAAACTAAACCAAGTCTTAAATAATGATTATTTATTTTTCTAAGAGCCGCTAGAGTCTAAACCATAAAACAAGGAATTTACAAATTGGAATTGCCTTCTGGACACTAGAGGGCAGTATTGCCTTTAGCAAAAACGAGTTAGCAGCCCTAAAAATTTATATATAGCTAGAATCAGTTTCTCAGACTTTCTGACAGTTGTCTTAAGAACCTCTAGAATTTCCTGAACTGCCTCACTTCCCTTTCATGGAAGACAGAATCATAATGGTGAGACAGAAAAATGTTTCTGGTGGCTATGTGCGTGCACCATAATACACCGTGGCAAGAAACTAAGACAGGAAAACAAGATCATCAGAATTAAGTAAAACATAGTGACAGAATATTATCAAACCAAATTGCCCAGCACATCAAGGTGAAGCACTTAAGCAGTGGTAGCCCTGAAACAAGTAATCACACATCTCACATTCTAAAAACACTCAGACACTGACAGAGAACATGATTTTCATTTTTCCAGTCATCCCAAAATAGGTAAAGGTCTAAATTTAAAATTAAAAGAAATATCATCACCAGTGCTAGGGAAGCTGAGAATTCCTCCAATGGATGATGGTTATATTCCCCAGTTTCCAACAGTTCTATAGAGAACAATAGCACTGACAAAACATAACTGACAACTCAATTATCTGTACCAGTTGCTTAACTAGTTTTCTTCCTTCTAGATTTCATTCCTGTGATAATGATTCAAGAGTATTTATAATTCATCCAAAAGGCTGAGATAATCCTACTATCAAAACATCTTATCAGTATTCCAGAGTAAAATTAAAATTAATCCCTTGAAAGAAATACATGCCAACTGAGTAACTAGAATATGGTTTCCAAAGGCTCAAGGATCTCTCAGATCTTGTTTAAATACAGGTGTTTTCAGAGATAAAGATGCCACCATACTAGCATTGTGCAAGTAGATGCTATCCATACATCTTACCAAAAAGTATGTCTCGCTCAATACATTTCCCAAGAAATGAACATTAGGGTAAGCTATAAAATAACCGCAACTGACACCAAGAACAAGCCTCAAAATATCAACTATGCAACAAAATATGAAGGGTAAAAACAGAATTTTAAAAAAATTCACTGAAGTACATGAATAAATACAAAATAACCACATATATGTTTACTTAATAAACTTCTCAATAAATGAGGATTAGAATAAACAGAGACACCAGCGACAGTCCTGAATGTATAAACTACATGACAAAATAAGAGGGGTTAAGGAAAATTTTTCTAAATGGCCAGGCGTGATAGCTCATACCTATAATCTCAGCATTTTGGGAGGCCAAGGCAGGAGGCTCTTTGAACTTAGGAGTTCAAGATCAGTCTAGGCAACAACATAGGCAGATCCCTTCTCTACAAAAACTTTTTTTAAAATGAGCTGGGCATGGTTGCACATGCCTGTGGTCCCAGCTCCTCGGATGTCTGAGGAGGGAAGACATCTTGAGCCTGGGAGGCTGAGGGCTGAAATCATGCCACAGCATTCCAGCCTCGGTGACAGAGCGGTACCTCCTCTCCAAAAATAAAAATAAAGTAAAATAAAATAAAATGCACTGAAATATACAACTAAGCAAAAAGCAAACAAACTCTTTGGATTCACAACATAGAAAATGTAGCTTGATATTACATACTATCACTGTAGGTAACGGTAAAAATCGAATCTGCATGTTAATATCAAGCTATTAGGTTTGTAGATGAAGAAAGACTTGTTGCTTACCCCTGACGTGGGCAAAAAAAAAAAAAAAAAAAAACTGCCAAATATCAGAAAAGAATGAAGAATAGTTTATTCATTCATTCATTCATTCATCCACAAATTTTACTAAGTAACTAGTCTGTGCCAGGCACTGACTAGCCAGGCTCTCATGAAGCTTGCAGTAGTGCAGCGCAGGACTAACCAACAATTCGCACTAATAAAAAGGAATTCAGTACCCTCAACATCTGTGAAGAGAAAGATTTCCCTGTGAAGAAGACCCTTGAGAAATGGTGTAAGTACTAGGGGGAAGCAGCTAAGGTGAAAAACAGAGTTGAGACATCCTAGTTTCCTGGCTTATGCAACCAAATGGACAGTGGTTCCATTTACCGAGAACCAGGTTTGTGAGAGATAATCATTACCTGTGAATGGTAAGTGCCTGGAGACATATAAATGGAGATATTTAGCAAACAGATACACAGATCTGGAATACAAAAAAAAAAAAAAAATCTTTCTAGAAAATAGAGATTTTTTAAACATGTATATATATGTACTGTAAGTTTTCTTTTATTTACTATTCAAACCATTCCAAGAAATACCTGTATCTCTATATCTAGAGAGAGAGAGACTGATTTTTTTCTGGGGGTGGAGATACCTCACTCAACAACTTTTCAGGACTACCAAGACGAATGAAGGTCCTCCTACCCAACGATGTGAAAACTGACAAATTCTGAATTTGTTTCCTCTTAATATCAACTAATTATTTTACATTCTAAGAAATTTTACCATTTTAAATTTTAAAAAGAGTATCCTGCCAAGCAGAATAGAAACGTAATTTATAAATAATACAGTATATGCGAGGACGATGTTTCTGAACTAAGGAAAGCAAGACATACATTAAGAGATTCAACAATATTGACATGTCAATTGCACAGCAATGATTCCATCCAATTAGGTCATCAAAATTTCTCTGTGATTAACTCCTACTGCCTACAGTTTCTCTCATCCTACTCCTCTTGAAAGGAAAGCAAAGAAAGGCCAAGGCAGGTGAAATGAAGATTCTGGATATGTTTCCTAAGAAGTAGAGCACCCCAAGGTAGCCAGCACTGGAGTTAAAAGTCTGAGAGAAATGTAGGCATGCCCATTTTCCTTTTGGGGTTGCTGCTTAAAAGAATCAGGTTTATGACTGGCTACAGAAGTTTATTTTGATTTATTTTCATATCTGTATTCTGCAAATGTAGCTGAAAAAAACAGAAAGGAGACCATGTTACACATGAATAAATTGTGAGATGGTAAAATGGTCGTTTACCTATAAGGCCACATATAGTCACTATGAAAACTATTTTAAATGTAGTTTATATACTCTGATCTCTTTATCCTACTTTGTTGGTTTTTTTTTTTTTTTTTTTCTTGAAACAGAGTCTCGCTCTGTCACCTAGGCTGGAATGCAGTGGCACAGTCTCGGCTCACTGCAAGCTCCGCCTCCCAGGTTCAAGTGATTTCCCGCCTCAGCCTCCCAAGTAGCTGGAATTACAGGTGTGCACCACCATGCCTGGCTAATTTTTATATTTTTAGTAGAGATGGGGTTTCCCCATGTTGATTTCCCATGTTGGCAAGGCTGGTCTCAAACTCCTGACCTCAGGTGATCCGCCCACTTCGGCCTGCTAAAGTGCTGGGATTACAGGTGTGAGCCACCACACCCAGCCCCTGCTTTGGTTTTTTTAATGGACTCCACTTAATTATTTATTTAAATAAGCCATTCAATCAATGGGCAATAATCCTTGGATATAAATGCCCAGGCTTTGCCACCCACTAGGGTGACTCTAAGCCAAGTCATTTCATCTATGAGTGCCTCAATTTTCTTATCTATAAAACGGACTTCAAAACTACAATGAGATACCATCTCACACCAGTCAGAATGGCTGATTATTAAAAAGTCAAGAAACAACATGTGCTGGCGAGGCTGTGGAGAAAATAGGAATGCTTTTACACTGTTGGTGGGAATGTAAATTAGTTCAACCATAGTGGAAGACAGTGTGGTGATTCCTCAAGATCTAGAACCAGAAATACCATTTGACCCAGCAATCCCATTACTGGGTATATACCCAAAGGAATATATATCATTCTATTATAAAGACACGTGCACACGTATGTTTACTGCAGCACTATTCACAACAGCAAAGACATGGAACCAACCCAAATGCCCATCAATGACAGACCGGATAAAGAAAATGTGCTACATATATACACATGGAATACTATGCAGCCATAAAAAGGAATGAGATTATGTCTTTTGCAGGGACATGGATAAAGCTGGAAGCCATAATCCTCAGCAATCTAACCCAGGAACAGAAACCCAAACACCACATGTTCTCACTCATAAGTGGGAGTAGAACAATGAGAACACATGGACACAGGGAGGGGAACAACATACACTGGGGCCTGTCAAGGGGCAGTGAACAAGGGAAGGGGAGCATCAAGACAAATAACTAATCCATGTGGGGCTTAAAACCCAGTTGACAGGTTGATAGGTGCAGCATACCACCATGGCATGCGTATACCTACGTAACAAACCTGCATGTTCTGTACATGTATCCCAGAATTTAAATTAAAAAAAATAAATAAATAAAATAAAATAAAATGGACTTGATAAATAGGACAGAACCCCATGGTACTAACAAATTAAATGAGTTAATATGTGTCATGTGATCTGTATAGTGCCTGATATAATACTCAAAATGAATCTTTTATTACACTAAGTTAATTTCAAAGTATTAACATATATCAACAATAATTTCAGTAAAAACGATTCTGTTTGAGTTCAATTTTGAAGTCGTTACTCTAATACCAATAACAGTGAATACTTACTAAGCACTCAGCATTAGCTAGGCACCCACATGTGGCTCCTCTCCCAATCAGTACAGATCTGGAACCAGACATTTTTCCTCCCTTCCTCCAGTCTTTGCCTAAAATTGTTAAAGCAACTCACTTCTTATACTATTTACCCTTCATTTCCAGGCTACAATCAAACAATCATCCTGTGTTACTTCACCTACACAGTAACTGTAGGCCCCAGAAGGGAAAACAAGTACTGTCCTCGTGCCACTTTTACCATATACACAGCATGGTGCCTGGCACACCACAGGCAATCAAACATTGGGTGAGCAGTTAAGCAAAAATGAAAACCCTGAACAATTTCTAGTTCATCTGCTACAAGCAGCTTTAGCTAACTATGGGACGTTTTTCACGTCTATTATCTTAATTAAATATATATATATTTGACAGCAATGAAGTAACTAGGAATGAAAGAACAAGGTCTAGGATGAGGTCCAGGAAATGAAGAACACAGGAAAAAAACAAACACACTTCCTCTTAAATACACATCTCCTTGCCAGAGAAGGAGGATAAATTACATACTCTGGTCCACATGCACCAATCCCATTTGTAAATTGACAGACGAGACCCTGTACAAGCCAAAGAAAACCTGAATTCAAGATTTCAAAATTTAAACAGAAGTCACTTTTAGAAATAAGGTGCATTAATTAATTTTAATGTGCAACTTTAAGTTATTGATAAAGGTTAAAATTTTTTACCTTCTCCCCTTCCTCCCTTTTTGCTTTTGGACATAGAATTTTAGACAATCTCCAACTGGCCTTGTCTGAGCATTTGTAAGTGGAATAAATTATATACGCCTGATGAGAGTAATTTCTTTTGTCAAGCTGCATGTCAAGATAACTTATGACGCTTCTCCCCACAATTAAAAGTATATATTAAAGTAAGTTGTAATTTAGGTTACCAATACAAAAATAATCACACACCAAGGTAGGACACAGAACAACATTTACAGTAGCCCTACACTATTTCTCAGACATATACATACACACACCCAAACACACAGGAAAGAATGCTCACGCATAAGACAATAGCATTATGTCATATTTTAAACATACTAAAAAAAAAGTTGCAAATATTTGTGAGATGTGAGTTCTATCTCTTAGAAAACTAATACAAACTTTAAGCTTAAAAAAAACACACTGTACACCTTAAATATATACAATTTTTACCAAAAAATCAAATTTTGGTATTTCATAAGCGTATAATAAAACTCCACTACATTTCACTTAAAAACACAAAATTTAATAAAAGATTAATAATATCAATCTGAAAAGCTGTCCTCCATATACTGTTAAATTAAAAGAAGCCAGTTGTGGAATAGTTTATAGTTTATAAAAAAGAAAACATATATACTCAAAAAAATAAGGTTAGAGAAAGGTACCAAGGTATACACATCAATCTGTTAAAAATGATTATTTCAGAAAAGTGACAGAGAAAGGGAAGAGGAGAAAATGATTCTATTTTTTCATACTTCTTTCTGTACAGTTTGTCTTGATACCACCAACATGTATTTATAACTAATTTTTTAATTAGAAGAGAATTTTAAATGAGAGAAAAAGCAGAAGAGAGATGTGTTCATAAACCCCAATCAGTAGTCAACCTATTTCAAGACGTGTTTCTATGAATGTAATATTTATTAATATTTATTTTGTAAGTATAACTTGTTATTAGCATATTAAATACTAAATAAATTTAGTAAATTTCTCCTGTACCCTCCCCCAATAAGGAAGCAGCATACTCTCCTAAATTAACTTGGCAGAAAAATGTTTTCCTACCCTTTCAGATTCTTACTAATTTTAAATACATAAACTCATGTTCAAGAAGAAAATCCCACAAAGCATTTTCACAGATGGCTTGGTTTCTCAGTGGATAGTAATCTGACATAGCATGAAATGACAACCTATTATTACTTTAATGTTAAGGTCAAAAGGATTATTTTGTATGCCTAAATTAGGTATCCCAAAGCTTTAGTCTTTATCAGACCCACAACTAGACAAACTATCATAAAGTAAGGATTGAACAGGCTGATGTTATTTAAGAAAGAATTAATTTTCAATACTGAAGCACTACTTATATAGCCTTTAAAAGTAAACAAGAAGCTAACTTCGTGCCTTGTTAAAGGCAGGTCATTTCTAACCCTTAAAATTCTTTTTCTTATCAAGTGGTATTTTATCAGCACAAATATAGATCTTATAAGCAGGAAACAAGCTCACACATGGTTATGAAAGCGGCGCCATTTTACCGAAACTGCATTAGCTCTAACCACAACAAGACTTCTTAATAATAGAGTCTATCAATTCCCTCATATTCATGACTCACTGTCACTAGAAAAACCAGTTTGCATTCAGTTTACTCAACGCATATTATAAAAGCATCTTCCTATAAGTGGGAAGATAGTTTCAGCACAGGCAAAAGAAAAGTGACCTGGGTAATGAAAACAGATAGGATGCTTTGTCTGTGATTACAGAAAGAACTAAATCATGTCATTCTCTTATAAATGCCTGAAATACTTCAACTTATTTTACAGCCCCCGGCAAAATCATGGCCTCAAGATTTCTCTCAAGGCAAAGCCCTAAAGCACCTGAATGTTTATTAAAAGAATCCCTGGACATACTACATTATCATCTCAGTATAATTCCAAATGCAACAAACTCAATTCAGCAATTCAGCACTTATTGAATGATTATTACATACAAATACTGTGTAACACACAGCAGTAATTACAATATATACCTCATCTTCAAGAGTCTTACAATCTAGTGGGAGAACAAAACACACTATGAGCCTTTCTCAACTGGGGTTATTTATCTGAATGCCAAGTGAAAGAAGGACCCAAGCACTATTTTCTCAAATCTTTCAAAGATGGATTACAGGAATCAATCCAAATGTCCATCAGTGACAGACTGGATTAAGAAAATGTGGCACATATACACCATGGAATACTATGCAGCCATAAAAAAGGATGAGTTTGCGTCCTTTGTAGGGACATGGATGCAGCTGGAAACCATCATTCTTAGCAAACTATCACAAGAAGAGAAAACCAAACACCGCATGTTCTCACTCATAGGTGGGAACTGAACAATGAGCTCACTTGGACTCGGGAAGGGGAACATCACACAATGGGGCCTATCATGGGGAGGGGGGAGGGGGGAGGGATTGCATTGGGGAGTTATACCTGATATAAATGATGAATTGATGGGTGCTGACGAGTTGATGGGTGCAGCACACCAACATGGCACATGTATACATATGTAACAAACCTGCACGTTATGCACATGTACCCTAGAACTTAAAGTATAATAAAAAAATAAATTAATTAAAAAAATAAAAAATAAAAAATAAAAAAGATGGATTACAACTAATACAATGCTAGATGCATATGACAGATGTCCTGGGGTGTAATGGGAAGAAAGTACCAAAAGACAAAGAGAGTATGGCAGACCACATGTCATGCTCCAAACTTGGTATTCTTTGCTGTGGCTCACTGAGAGTCCACACATATTTTAAGCACATAAGTAACATAACCAAACATGTAAAATGCTATTTTGGCAATAGTACAGATGAAGGGAGAGAAATAGAAGCAAGAAGCCCAACTATGAGATTATAGAAATAATCTTAGCCTTAGGAGTAATAACGTCCTGAACTACAATAGGATCAATCAGGATGAAAAGGCAAATGAACAGGACTTGGTAAATGACAGAGGCAAGAATAGTTGTCTCCAAGACTTTCATCCAGGATGAATAAGAACAAAGTTGATACCATGCAACTATGATAGAAATATAGGACTTAGAAAAAAACAACAACAACCAGCAAACTGCTTTTCTCTATGCCTTCAACTGTGCTAAATTTATTCCAGAATTTGTGTTTTTATTGGTTATTAGGAACCATAATGAAAGACCAGATTTGAAAGTACTTAAACCCCTACACCACTTCTTCAGGATAAAATACTAACACAACCAGGAAGAAATGTAAACAATTCAATGTCATAGAGATAAAGAATCCCTCACCTAACTGCCAGAACCAGCTTACTAGTAATGAGAAAAATGTCTTACAACAGACCAGTTCATTTACAAACCATCCTTTAGCCAAAGCTTTGAGGAAAAGTCTCCCTAAGAAAAAGAATGGCAAACGTTATGGCACTGTCTAAAAGCACTTAAAGAATTCAGAGGAAGAATGTTCCAAAACTCCATGGCAAGACTGTAAGATCTTTTCCTAACTGGTATGGAATTAAAGTTGAAATATGGGGACATGAATATGGGGTGAAATATAGAAGTCACCTTAAGACTTCGAATCTCTCTCTCCTACTTCTCCTACCCTTCGAAAAAGTCTTAATAGGAACTGGCAGTATCAACTCGAGCACAGAAATTTTTATCTACAATCCAATCACATGTTCATAAACTCTATTCTAAAAAGGGTCATCAACCCTATTCCAAAATGTACTTTAGAATTTTTGGAAATTTTTAATGGAAAACACATGAATATGCCCTTCTATATATCTATGATTTCTTTACTTCTCTTTTTGTCCTATGTGAGACAATGTTAATATAAGATGATGTTATTCCTCATTTTAGTAGTCATACAAACGATTCAATATCCAAAAGTAGGAAAATAAATTAGCCTACAGGATGATTTTGAGATAGCAGAAAAGTTGACTGAATTATATGAAACAAAAGGCATTTGCTTTCTGAAAAAAAGAGGCAGAACAGCATAAGTAATAAGAACAAAGCTTTAGTGTCCAAGAGTCCTTGGGTCAGATTTTTCTATCTATAAAATGGAGATTTTACTACATAAACAACTCTGTGAGATAAAAGTAAATTAGTGTTTTCCATACCTGGCTGGTCACCAGAATCACCTGGGAAGCTTTTAAAAACATACCATCCCATGCCCCATTCCATACTTTCAGGAGTGTGGTCCCAAAATTTGTATTTTTTAACAAACTCCAAAGATGGTATCAGTCTTACAACTTGGAAATCATTGAAAAAAAATATTTTACGCTTTTTATACGTTCCTATATAATTTACATCTTTATGTATAATGTAACTTAACAGCGCCCTAGTACACTGTAAAATGTTCAGTAAATGCTTTATGTAATTATTATTTTGAAATAGGAGATAAAACTAAGCCTTTTGTAACATCATGGCCACGAAGTGGTCTTGCAGAACAGTTAGCGTAAACCTCTCAGCAAAAACAAGACTTGAAGCACGAAACCATACTGCTTCAGAGACCGCAAGAGATGACAAAAGTGAAGTTTCACACTGATGACAATGCCCCTTTTCCACAACATAGTTTATGACAGAAGAAAAGCATAAAGTCAGGCCTGTCTTGTATTTTTCATACCAAAGCTTGATCACACCAGGTCACTCTATCACAAAATCTTTACATTTCTTCCTTATTTTTCAGAAATTCATACAAATTCATATAAACTCATGACAGAGCATGTAAGTACTAAATAAATGTGTACAGTAACTTTAACCATAACAAACAGCTAAAACCCACAGAGATGTACGAATACTTACAGGAAATCCCTGGTTCTTATTTATGAATAACATCAATCCTTTTTAAAAGTACAAACCCTTAAATTATTTAGTATTTCTTAAAAACTGACCACATACATAGGATATAAAGCCCTTTAAGAAAAGCCTTAAGCACATTTTTGCAACAATACTGTATACAGATCAGTGTTATCTATAAGATTACATTTTAAAACTCCTTCTATAAAAACCGTAACAAATTTATTTATAAATGTAGTTTCCAGCTTGTTTCTATCATATCACAGTTCTGGTAAATTCAGGAAACTATTTTATTAATGAATAATCTCTTTTCTAAATTTTGATACTAAAACAAATTTTTTTAGAAGTTATCACTGACAGAAGGTAAGAGTGTATCTTATGGTCATTTGGAGTAAACTACATAGACTGTACTAAAGCTTTTCATTTTAAAACACTTTTAGGAAATGATTCTTAATGAACACAAACTTAGTTACTAATGTTTAAAAGTTAAAATACTCAAGATGTACAAAATAATGTTTACCTAATTACCGAACACAGTATTTTACCTTTGGGTTTATTTCTCTGTATACACATCTTACAAAGATTATGGGAATCCATGATCTAATGCTAACAGATTACTGCAAGCACTGAGAAATAAGTGTTATATAAATAAAGCTTAGAGGGAAGGAGTTGTTTTGGTCATTAAATTATAGTACTTTACCATTTTCTTCTATCAAGTTTTAACCATTAATCCTTCTGGTATTAAAGAAGCAAAGTTACACCAAGAGATCCAGAAGGCTGAGGTAATGTGATCTTGAGTTGAAAGAAACACAGAAACTACTAGAATTCAGAGACGTCTCAAGCAAGTAAAACCGAAAATTATCAGCTTTCATTGGCCTGTAGAATACTAACTACTTCCATGAAAAGTCCGTATAAATACCAGACCTGCACAAAGTGTCTACATGATAAGAGAATGTAGAAAATTTAATGAATTTAATCCGATTACCCTCCACACCTATATTTCCAGAAATATTTGGGGTGTGGTGTGTGACAATCAAGAGCCTTAAAAAAGTTTTTAGTCTTCAGTACACACTTGATATGAGGCAACCAAAAAAAAATACTTGATCTACAAAAATACTTGATCTACCAACAACATATGGTAAGAAAGGTTACTTTTCTGCTCCCCTTCCCTAAAAAAACATCTTTATGGATGTATCTTCCTGAAGCCTTTATGAAACCTCTCTTTTCTATACTTTTTTGGTTACCTTCCTGGGTCTATCCCCATGGATAAAATGTTTTGCCAAGTGGTCTTGAAAAAGACACAGAAATTTAGAAATGCGGGAGGGGACAGAGGGCAAAGACAGGGTTATGATTTAACTTCTCCATCATAAACGACTTCTCAAGACGCAAAGCAGGTTAATACCTAAAAGTATTAGCATGAAAGTAAAACTCTCCAAAGAGGAATAGAAACGCAAATACTCCTTCATTCTACTCGACCTTAACCCTAAAGTGAGAAAAGTTTAGGACATGGTACATTAATAAGCTTGCAAAGTTAGCTAGACTTCTCATGACAATAAACATTAAAAAATTAACTCCAAAGGAAAATAATTTGTAATAAGTTAGTGGGTTTCACCATAGTAATATTTCTCAAAAATACAAAATTTAAAACATTACAAAGTACAGGACAATAACTTACTTGAGTTGGAACAAGTACGGGAGGGTAGGCCATCTTGTGATGCCTGTACACCCAAAATGCACAAATGACAATCCCCGCAATTAACATAAGTGGCACCAAGGAATAGAGCAGGATGTTGTAATAGGGTGGCTTAGGTGTAACTGGATTTGAAGTGGCTGTGGAAAAAGGGGGGAAAAATAACTCAGATTTGGTCTACAAAATTCTATAATATTTGTCATAGTCTCAAATTTTGGGGGAAAAAAGAATATGAAGAGGTGGGGGTAAATTATTCCATCAACACAAATATATTTTGTTTCCAATTACAGTTGAGCAAACCTATGTATTTTCCCTGTGAACTTACGCTGTGTGACTTCCATCTCCGGAAAATAAGAAAACTTTTCATTACACATATTGCCCTCACAGCAACAAAAATATACTTCAGGGCTGTCTTTTTTTTCTATACAATCAGTCCTGTAAATAAGCAGAGAAAAAATAATTAAAATCAATATTACTATACTGACCCTACAACAGGTGTTTTTATTCTGCAATAAAATAAATTAGTCATTTATATTCAACTTCAAGATTCATATTAATATCTAATAATTCTTAAAAAACAAAAATATTCCTGGATTCCTGTTACTAAATCTCTTTAGAAAAAAAAAAATCAACAACTGATTTTATAACAATCACATTGACTACTAGAGACTATCGCTGTAATTTGGTTTTTAATGAGCAACCTAAGGCAAGCATCTTTTTTTATTTTTTTAATTATTAGGAAAGCTTGAAGAGGACATAAAGTCAATGAGGTAATTTGGTCTAAGAGCACCTTTGCTCACAGGAAATATAGCGTTCCCATTTGTATTCCTAGAATACAAAAACTGAAAACTATATACAAAACTGTGTGTGTATATATATACATATAAATACATACACACATGCTAAATGATAAAAGCTCATATCTCATGGGCGAAACATTTCAACATCAGAAACCCCAACTAGGCTGAGAAATTAATACTGTCATTGTTTTTTAGAGTGTAGATTTAAATTCCCTGAATGCAACGAACAGGGTTGAGATGAGCAGTAAGCAGAAAACAAACATGTAACAATAACTACTAACTCAAACTGATTAGAATTACACCAAAAAAATAAAAATAAAGTAGCCTTCTACATAGGAGCTTAAGTCATGAAAAGACCTGGATTTAGCCTTTAGAACAAATCCTAATCACCCACTAATCAACAGCTAAACCTATTTTTAAAAAATCAACATCAGATGAACTTATAGTGTATCTTAATAACAAACTGAACTTTTCTGATAGCTGTCAGAATAATAAGGTAGAATTTAATTCTTAAGTGAAAAGCTGAAGAAATTTCAGGGAGATAGGAGTTTTAACAAAATCAAACTAAAATATACTCAACATCAACATCTATTTGGCAGGAGGTTTTTTAAAGACAAATGAAAGCTAAATGTTAACAATTTATAAAGAGAAATATATAAATTTAAAAACTGATATTTAAAATCATGTCTCAAATTACAACAGATTAACATGATTACTTAGCCTAATTAATTCAATAAAGTTACTTTTCACCATTCAATTTCATTCTTCTTTTATCATTTTCTTTTCTTCCACACTTTGACAATTCTTCAATCTTCTTTTCCTCTTACTTCTCTTACTATCCTATTTGTTTTCAATCAAATTTAGGTATAAAAACAAAAATTTTATAGTTTAAAATTAGCATTTAACCTCCAGACACAAAGGTAGTATACTAATTACCATTCCAAGAGCAAGTATTTGCAATGAATAACACACTTGCAGACTCCAGTGAAAATGGCTCACTACTCTTTTGGGCACTATCGAGTCTCACGTAGCTGGAGTATTGTCTTTAGGTAAAGAGCAAAGTAGTTTTCTACTACAAAAAAGAATAGGAATCCCTGATTCCAACTAAATGATAAAAAATAGTTTGGGATAAAGATGATTCCCAAACTTTTTTCCCCAATTTCTTCCTGTTTACCTTTCATAACAGCACATATCACTCGGCCACTTCTGTTAGTAGAGGGTGAGAATCAGAAATGCAGCTAAAATATATAAGTACATAGAAATAATCCCTGGAAAATTCACATACTTAGAAGGACATCCTAAATATGAAATATATATCTAAATCTAAATGACTGTGTTGTAATTTCTCATGAAAAGTGTAATTAATCCAATTTTCAAGGGCTTATTCAATGCATTTAGCTCTTAGTCACATATAGCTAATCAAACACTGATTCCAGGTAATCAACTGAGGCTCCCAAAAGTGATCCAGAAGTATCTAGTGTTCACTCTATACAGCAGTACTCTTTGGCTTCAAAATGTCTGTTTATCTAGGAGTTTACAGCTTCTGCCTGTCTTCAGCACCTACCCACAGCAGAAATCCTGTGGCCCAGGCAGTGAACAGATCACTCTAACTGCTATGGGACGCCATACAGAAAGATCACAGGCAGTCAATAACATGACGACTGTACTTTACTTCCAGTACAGAGTAAAGCAATTTAAACAAGTATGTAGTTTGAGGACTGTGTTAGTTCTGATGAAATTCTGAACGTCAAGTTAAAAAGTCTCTTGGGGTAGACCACGCATGGTGGCTCACATCTGTAATCCTAGCACTTTGGGAGGCCGAGGCAGGTGGATAACCTGAGATTGGGAGTGCGAGACCTGCCTGACCAACATGGAGAAACCCTGTCTCTATTAAAAATACACAACTAGCCAGGCATGGTGGCGGATGCCTGTAATACCAGCTACTTGGGAGTCTGAGGCAGGAGAATCACTTGAATCCGGGAGGCGAAGGTCGCGGTGAGCCAAGATTGCGCCATTGCACTCCAGCCTGGGCAACAAGAGCAAAACTCCGTCTCCAGAAAAAAAAAAAAAAAAGTCTCTTAGGGTAAAGAGCGAAGGGCCTACTTTGCAAGAAAAAAAAAAAAAGGAAAAAAAATGTAGAAAGATAAATTTCTTCCAGATACATAAAGAAGGAAACTGAAAGAAAATTAAACACATGATTAAGTTTTATTCTTCTTGAGGATAGATTTTCAACAGATAAACTCTTTTAAAGTAATTTTTTAAATGTTTTCCTTAAAAAACTAGCATTTTAAAAGTTTATAATCCTAACAACATTGGGGAAAATGGTTTTTATTTCAGAGTTCTCACTACCTGGTAGATTATTCAAAATATATCAAAGATAAAACATAAATATGCTATGTTTATTTTATTACTTTAAAATATACTGTCATTAGAGCATGTTATAATATTCTTTATACTCCCATTTTTAAAAAAGCAAGAAACATTTAAGTGAAAATTCATGCACTGATCTTTCCCCTTTCAAAAACAGGGGAAGGATGAAAATTACTCAGTACTACCATAAAATCTTAAATGCGTTCTTACCTGTCATAGCAGTTGATATCATCCAACCAACAACCTTGTTTCACTATTTCAATGGAACCAGAAATATTCTTCCAGGTAGCAAAACAATGCCGCCGTTTATCTTTGTCACCATAACACGGTTCAACACCAGTTTGATTGGTTCTGTCTTTTTCCCAATTAGCATTAAAGAAGAGACACTCCTGAGTTTCTGATCTACCAAGTATAGCACCTACAAGATAATAAAAACAACAATATAACCACATTAGCTCTTAAAATAAAAGACTGTTTTCCAAGATAGCAACTTTAGGTATTCCTAAAATGTCAATAATTTACTGTCTTCCCACTTACAACTTTGGGTTTAGGTTTCCAGGTTAATCCCTGTACTTTAAATATAAAAATAGCCATTACAATAGGAAATAACCATACGTATCACAATATTTCTCTGAACACCAGTCTCACTTCACTTGAGAATGTCCTTGATGAAAAGGCACAAAAATTATTAATTTTATTTAACCTTTTATTTAACCTTGGCCCTTGAGCAGACTACATTTTAATATTGTGTGGGACAAAAACCAAGCAAACATAACTCTACCGCATAGTGAATACAGCTGACTCCCAACAACTCAGGAGTAAGGACCACCGACTCTGCACACAAACAAAAATCAGTGTGTAACTTCTGACTCCCCAAAAACTTTCCCAATAGACTACCGTTAACCAGGAGCTTTACCAATAGCATCAACAGTCAGTTAACACATATTATCTATGTTATTATATTATTCACTATATTCTGACACTAAAGTAAGCTAAAGAAAAGACAATGTTATTTTAAAAATAAGGAAGAGAAAATACATTTACAGTACTGAACTGTGCTTATCGATACCATAAGTTTACATCTTCTGTTCACAAAATAAATCATAAGGAAGAGAAAATACATTTACAGTACTGAACTATATTTATCAATACCATAAGTTTATGTCTTCTGTTCACAAAATAAATCATAAATGGCAACCACAGCTGCAGACCTCAATCTATGGTATGTATCAAACAATTCCACTTTTTCTTGTAACGTCAAGACTTTTCTCTTCTCAGTATCAATTCCAATATCACCAGTGGCACTCTGTATGGGTCCCATGGTGTTATTCAAGGTTCACAGTACTGCGCTAAACACAATGAAAAATATGCTAGAACCGCAAGAGATCACTTTTGACTGCGATATACAATTTACTGGAGAGACACACTGCTCAAGCTGAGATGATTAGCATCATATGGTGTTTTAAGTAGATATTCGCAACACTTGAGCTCACCGCAACAGCAACAGGAGGTGGCTATGAAATTATTACAGTAGTACAGTGTGTACTATAGTTAATTTTATGCAATTATAATTTAATATTGTATCTTTACATTTGTTTACAATTCTCTCAACTGCAAACTGTGCCATGTATGGTCTGTAAGTGTATGTGTAAGTTTTGATACATTTTAACTTTTTATAATAGATTTGTGTATATTTTATGGTAGTAAATGATAAAAGACTGGTTTCTACATATATTTTATGCATTCATGACATATATCTAACTTTTTCTTAATTTTTTCAATACTTCTAGGCTACAAAGTTCATTTGTGAGTTTTTTCAAATTGTCCCAAATCTCCAAAGCCTTTTCCAACATATTTATTGAAAAAAATCCACATATGTGTAGACTGACACAATTAAGACCCTTGTTATTCAAGGATCAACTATACAATGGCTGCCTCAAGAAAAAGCCCACGTATGACTGAATTGTAAACTAACAAACTATGGCTGTTTACACTTGGGTATCTGACAGGCATGTTCTCAAAAGTAAACCAAGTGAACCTGTGACTCCAAGAAAAGCAACTAACAAGTATGCATTTCCAATGATAAAATTTAAGTTTTCAGGCAAAAATAAAACTTTTGAAAATTTTTATCTACTACCATCAGCAGTAGGCGATGGTGTCAACCTTTCCAATAGTCAAAGAATTTTCTGATGAGATCAGTGGTGATATTAATAAATGTGACTTTTAAATATTGAATAATGAATTGTGACAGTATTCAGAAAGTCTACATAATTCAGAGAAACAATATTTTCCAAATAAATTGTGATATTACAAAAGTATTCATGGGTTAAAAAAAGAAATCCACTCAATGTGCATGACAAAACAGATTTTAATGTTACAAAAGATGAAAAGTTCATCAATGGTTTCAGCTTCCCCACTGCAACTAGTATTTACAAAATTATGTCTTGTCTTATCTGAAAAACAAGAAAACTGGAATACCCAAAATAATTCTGAAAAAGTACAAAGGAGAATTCATACTTACTGATTTTAAGACTTACTATAAAATATAAAACTTCAGCAATAAAAACAGTATGGTTATAGTGAAAAGACAGATACATGTATCAATGGGACAGAACAGATAATCCAGAAATAGTCCCACATACAAATGGTCAGATGATGTAGAGAAAAGATGTCAAGGTAATTCAATAGAAAAACGATAGTCATGGCAACCACAGATGCTGGAGCAATTGAATATCCATATGCAGAAAGAAAAAACAAAAAGCTTCAACCCATATATCACGCCATATACAAAAATTAATTCTAAACATATCGTAGACCTAAAATAATATCTAAAACTATTAAACTTCCAAAAGAAAAAATGAAAAATCTTTGTGACCTTGAATTATCAAAGATTTCTTAGAACAACACATACGACCTACAAAAGAAAGAACTGATAAACTGAATCTCACTAAAATGAAAACTTCTACTCTTTGAAGGCTAAGGGGATGAAAAAAGTCACAGACTGGAAGAAAATACTTGCAAAACACATTTCTAAAAAAGGACTGATACTCAGAAAATATAAAGCCTCTTACAAGTCAATCCTAGGAAAAAACACTATCCAATTATTTAAATGGGCAAAAGATTCAAATAGGTCCTTTGCCAAAGAGCAAAGAATAAAAATTTTTTTTTGAAAAAAGCTACTCAATATTATGAATCATCAGGGAAAAGCAAACTAAAACTACAATGAAATACTAACACTAATTAGAATGACTAAAACAAAACAAAAACACAAACGGACAATATCAAGTATTGCTGAACATGTGAGCAACTAGAACTTTCACATATTAGTGGTGGTAGAGCAAAATGGCCCAGCCACTTTGGAAAACAGCTTTACAGTTTCTTAAAGTTAAAACACACACCTGCCCTACTACCCAGCAATCACACGTGTAGATATCCACGTAAGAGATAAAAACATAAGTCCATGTAAAAATCTGTACATGACTCTTTACAGTGGCTTTACTGATAATCTCCAAAAACTAAAAACACTCCAACGTCCATCAATGAGGAATGGATAAGCAAACATCCATACAATAAAAAAGGAATGAACTAGTGATACCTACAACAAAATGGATGAATCTCACACATTATGCTAAGTGAAAGCAGACACACTCAAAAGGCTGCCCTGTAGGATTCCATTTACACGATATTCTGGAAAAGGCACAAATACAGGGACAGAAATCAGCTCAGAGATTGCCAGAAGCTAGGAGTGAGGGAAAGGGAGGTGATTACAAAAGGGCATGAGGAAACTTTGTGGGATGAAGGAAATGGGAACACCACACCTTGACTGGGGTGTATTATGATTGTATAACATGTATGGTTCATATATTCTCATCAAAACTTATGGAATTGTATATCTAAAAAAGCACATTTTATTCTATGTAAATAAAATTGACTTCAAAAAAAACAATAGAAAAGAAACTGCCATATCTTGAGTTATGGTATGATATCAAAGAAAAACACCCATATCTTTAACTATGTATCTGTGTATGACCAGATTTCCTTCATATGCTTCAATCAAAATAACATATCACAACAAACTGAATGGAGAAACAGATACAATAATCCAGTTTTCTTCTACTACGACAATCATTAAGAGATTGTAAAAATTTTACTAATTATTTTGTTTTGGAAAATATTTTTCATAAAAACTTGTTCTTTACTAACAATGGATTACTGCTATTTTAAATAAATTAAACATTTTCTTTAATTTCTGATATGGTAAATATTGATATATATCACTCATATTTTTTTAAAGTTTTGGGGTCTTTAAGTTTTAAGAGCTCTAAAGAAGTCCTGAGACTAAAAACTTTGAGAACAGTAGTTCTACAGTATACTAGCACAGAGATGTAGTTGTAAGTTGCCAGTATTTGTGGGCAGTAATGGTGCCATGGACTTCCTCTCAACTGTGGAACAAATTATAGCATGAACTGACAGTGCAAACTATGTTCTGGGAACTCCACCTCAACTGTGTATAAAAGAATAGGCCCAGCATGGTGGCTCACGCCTGTAATCCTGGCACTTTGGGAGGCCGAGGCAGGCGGATAATGAGGTCAGGAGTTCAAAACCAGCCTGGCCAACGTGGTGAAACCCCTTCTCTGTTAAAAATACAAAAATTAGCCGGGCATGGTGGTGCACACCTGTAATCCCAGCTACTCAGGAGGCTGAGGCAGAAGAACCCCTTGAACCCAGGAGGTGGAGGCTGCAGTGAGCTGAGATCGTGCCACTGCACGCCAGCCTGGGCAGAAGGAAGGAAGGAAGGAAGGAAGGAAGGGAGGGAGGGAGGGAGGGAGGGAGGGAGGGACGGAGGGAGGAAAAAGGCTGCTACCACCACTTATCTGTATGCAAACAATAGGCACTTTCTAAATTATTTTCAGAAAGGTGTTGAAAATATGAGCAATGTAAGTGTCCTCCTTTACCAAATAATACAAAAGCAATATTCAGTGCCCCCATTGTTGTCTTAAAACACGGATGGCAATTTTTTTTTATGTAAAGATCCAGACAGTAAATATTTCAGGCTTTACAGGCCATGTGGTCTGCCACAACTACTTAACTCTGCCCTTGTAGCACAAAAGCATTCATGGACAATACGTGAATGAACATGATTATGTTGCATTAAAACTTTATTTATGGACACTGAAAATTGGATTTCATGTAGTTTTTACAACTCACAAAATATTATTCTTTTTTTTGGACTTCTTTTTTTGCTACCATCTAAAAATATAAAAATCATTCTTACCTCCAAGATGGATTTGGCCCATAGGTTGTGCGGTCTGCTACCTCCTGGCTTAAAACAACGTCCTAATCCCAATAGTCTGTCTAACCTAACTTTTGTTTATTTTGTTGGGAAAGGCGTCTCTGTGAATTATCACCTATTTCATTCATGTTAAAAACCACTATGCAACTATTTCCAGTTTCCAAAAGAAGAATCCCACTCAGGCATAGGAACACCCCTAAAACTAAACAAAACTGACAAAAAAATGGAACACTGCCCAGAGCAAAAACGCCAAATAGGTTTTACCTTCGGTGTCGATTGCAATCAGCATTAATAATGGCTGCCTGGGGCACTACACCACGGAAGATTGTGAGAATATTTTTAGAGAGGATTTTACAGTATTGGAAGGGAAGGGAAGGGGAGCAGCATTAGTATCTTGTATTTGCCATCCTAGTCTACATAGAAGATAAGCAAAGGGCCATTTTACTTATTAAAAAGACATTTCCACCATTTTTTAAAGGTAAACAGGATTCAGGATGGTTTTCTACATCTAAACTAGAGTGATATTTTTCATAAGTAGAAAGAAAATGGCTTATGGGGAATGCTGTGACAATTTCCCCACCGTTCCTCAAGCTGATCCTGCAATCAGTCTCTATCCCACCAAGTCTCTTAAAGAACTCAATATAGTAACATAATGATTATAAAAATAAGTAAATTATATGTATTTTTATATTCTTAAGCTTACATTACAACTTTAAAGGTATAGTTCTAAAAAGGATGCCACGGTTATTTACGTATATTAAATTTTAATAATATCTCCTAATTTAAAACTTTCTGAAACTTCAAATCTCTACCCATAGGTTTATTCTATCAAAGTAACTCTAAGTAGTTACTATTGACATTTTCAAAAGAAATAAATAAGCATAAAAGGTTTGCAGGCAGGGTTTAGTACAGCAGTTCTTAATCAATGATGTGCATCAGAATCCCTTCTATATTTTCTCACATTCACATATCTGAGTGCCATTATGTAGGTCCTGGGAATGGGCAGGTGAAAAGTTAATTTTGAGTATATATATAAATATACACATACATACACTATATATATACACGCTACTATATAGAGAGAGTACACGTATGTGTATACACACACACACACACACACAAATACTAATGGTGCTATGGATTTCCTGTCAACCATGGAAGAAAAAATAGCATGAACTGACATACTGCAAACTCCTCTGGTCATCTGTCTCAACTATATTCTATAAAAGAAGGGCTGCTACTTCTGTGTATACAAAATATAGTATGTGCCCATGTGTGGGGTTTTTTGTTGTTTTTGTTTTTCTGGCAGGACCCGCTGGTAATCTAATGTTCCTCCCTAGGTAAAACCCACTGGCTTAATAGACTGTGGCCCGAATCTGGAATCTATTTCACAAATAGATTCCAGGTACCAAGGTACCAAATCCCTCACTATCTTGTTTCCACATCTGTAAAATCAAGCAGATTGATTCAATTTCCAAATTCTTTTCCAGAACCGTAATTCACACTGTTTAGTTACAGTAAATCAGTAAGTCTAATCACATAATCTAGTATGAGTTAATTTATATAATAGTTCTATATTCACCATACTGCTTATGATTTAATGACTAGTACTGACTGCTTCATTCTTCCTACCATCAAAAAAAAATAGCAATACACAGAATCTGAAATTTGGTAGAATGTTTTCCATAACTCTGCAAAAGTACTTCTTTTTTTTTTTTTTTTTTTTTTTTTTTGAGACAGAGTCTTGCTCTGTCACCCAGGCTGGAGTGCAGTGGCGCCATCTCGGCTCACTGCAACCTCCGCCTCCCGGGTTCACACCATTCTCCTGCTTCAGCCTCCCAAGTAGCTGGGACTACAGGCGCCTGCCACCAAGTCTGGCTAATTTTTTTTTGTATTTTTAGTAGAGATGGAGTTTCACTGTGTTAGACAGGATGGTCTCAATCTCCTGACCTCATGATCCGCCCGTCTCGGCCTCCCAAAGTGCTGGGATTACAGGTGTGAGCCACCACCGCGCCTGGCCAGAAGTCTACTTCTATGAGAAACTTTCCACCTCAAGCAACTGTATCTGAGGACAATTCAAGTTTTGTTTTTTAAAAACATGATTAATATATCAACACTAATTTTATACTACCTCTTCCAGAAACAAAAGAGACTTCCCAACTCATTTTATGAGACCAGTATTATCTCGGTATCAAAAACAAAGTACAAAAAGAAAAACACAGACCAGTATCTCTCATTAACCTAGGTGCAAAAGTCCTAGACAAAATTTTAGCAAAGAGAATCCAACAATATATTTTTAAAAAGAAAAAGTATTATATCACAGCAAAGTGGGATCTGCTCCAGACATACATGGCTGTCTCAAGATTCAAAAATCAACCACACAATCTAACAAATCAACAGACTAAAAGTGAAAAATCATATGGTCACATCAGTGGTTGCAGAAAAAACATTAGATAAAATTGAATACCATTCATAATAATTAAAAAAAAAAACTATCAGTACACTAGGAATAGAATGGAACTTAATGTCATAAAAAGCACCTACCAAAAAACCTACAGTTGATGACGTCATACTTAACGGTGAAACAACAAATGTTTTCAGTGAGCTCAGAAACAAGTCAACAATTTCACTCTCACCACTCTAACATAGAACTGAAACACAGTACTGCAATTTGTAACTACTGCAATAAGGCAAGGAAAAGAACTGTCTAGAAAAGAAAAATAAAACTGTCTCTATTTGCAGATGACATGCTGGTATATGGAGGAATTCTGAAGGAATCTTCCAAAAAAAAAAAGAAGCAGCAGCAGCAGCCCCGAACTAATAAGTGAATTAAGTCAGGTCACGGGATAGATGAACAAGACACAAAAATCAATTGCATTTCTTTTTTTCTTTTTTTTTTTTTTTTTTTTTTTTGAGATGGAGTCTCGCTCTGTCCCCCAGGCTGGAGTACAGTGGCCGGATCTCAGCTCACTGCAAGCTCCGCCTCCCGGGTTTACGCCATTCTCCTGCCTCAGCCTCCCGAGTAGCTGGGACTACAGGCGCCTGCCACCACGCCCGGCTAGTTTTTTGTATTTTTTAGTAGAGACGGGGTTTCACTGTGTTAGCTAGGATGGTCTCGATCTCCTGACCTCGTGATCCGCCCGTCTCGGCCTCCCAAAGTGCTGGGATTACAGGCTTCAGCCACCGAATCAATTGCATTTCTATTTGGTGACAATAAACAAGTGAAACTAAAATTAAAAATGCAACACCAGTTACGGTTGCTCCGAGGAAAAATAAAATCCTGAGGTATAATTTAACAAAACATGTATAGGATCCCTATGATTAAAATTTTAAAATACTGATGAAAGAAGTCAAATAAAACCTAAACATTTGGAAAGAAACTGTTCATGGATTGGAAGACTGAACGTAAAGATGTCAATTCTCCCTAAACTGATATATAGGTGTAATGCGATTCATATCAAAATCTCAGCAAGTTGCACTGTAGATATAAACAAGTATATTCTAAACTTTTTTGAAAAATAATAATAAAGTGGGAGAAATCACTCCCAACTTTCCCGACGTTAAGGCTTACAGTGTAGCTGCAATAATAAAGACAGGAAGGTACTGACAGAGGGACAGAAACATAGATCAGTGAAAAAGATACAGGACCCAGAAAAAGAACCACACACAAATATGTCTAATACGTTTTTGACAAATAAGCAAAGGCAATTCAATGGAAAAGGGATAGCTTTTCCAATAAATGGAGCTGGAGCAGTCAGACATGGTTCAGGCAAATACATTTTGAATGTCCTCAGTGTATTATTCCAGTAGTTCTGGAAAGCCCAGCTCTTGTAGAAAGCCTTCCAGGAAAACCTCTCATATGGTGACAATTTCCTAGTTTTCTCAAGGTATGCGTAATAAAATCCTAAAAATCTTATAATCAGGACTCCTCCTTCTCCCAAAGTGCATACTTCCTGTAATCCAATGTAACTGTTTTATATTTACTCACTGATTTTTAAATCAGTTGTCTATATACGTTCTTCTACATGTGAGAATTCCACTGGGGTTAGATTTTAAGTGTTCTCACCATAAAAAATACTGCATATATCAGGTAATAGATATGTTAATTTGTTTGATTTAGCCATCCCACAACATATACATATTTCAAACCATGTTGATAATAAATATACACAATTCTTATTTGTCAATTAAAAATTAATTTTTTATAAAAATAATGATGGACACCTGATTTAACGACCAGAGAAGATATATGAGTTAGAATGGCCTAAACTGACATGTCTTTATTTAGACAGAAGATAGAAGGTGGTGATAGAATGGCATGTCCTTCACCAGACTGTCAGTTTCTTGCAAGCAAATGGTGTAATATTTTCATGACTGAATCCCTAATATCTAGCACCATTCTTGAAACTCAGAAGGCACTCAATATTTGATAAATTGTCAAATAGATGTAGTCAATCAAAAAATATCTGGATGTAGCTTAACATAAAATTAAAAAATTTTTTTTTCTAAACTCTTCCACCTATTACATTCTTTAATCACATTTTCACTAGTTTCCCTTATTTAAACTTTTTCTTTTTTTTTTTTTTTTTTTGAGACAAGATCTCACTCTATAGCCCAGGCTGGAATGCAGTGGTGCAATCATAGCCTACTATAGCCTTGAGCTCCTGGACTCAAGTGATCCTCCTGCCTCAGCCTCCTAAGTAACTAGGACAACAGGTATGTGCCACCACACATTGCTAATTATTTTTATTTTTTGTATAGATAAGGTCTTGCTATTTTGCCCAGACTGGTCTTGAACTCCTGGCCTCAAAAGATCTTCCTGCCTCTGACTCCCAAAGTGCTGGGATTACAGGTGTGAGCCAAGCACTCAGCCTTGTCTTCTTGTAGAGTACAGTTATAGTTGCTCAGAATGTGTCATTCTCAGTATGATGAAATACCTAATAATTTTATCATTGGCATTAAGGAGTCTTTGTGGTCTGCAGCTCTGAATTAAATCAATGTAAAACAAATGTTCCAAAAAGAAAAAAAAAAAAAAAAAAGAATGCCACTAGGGTCTAAGACTATCCATCTTACTTGAGTTCTAAACACAAACAGTACTTAACGAATGATAAAATGCAAAAACACATTACAACAACTGAATAAGAACCAACCAACTACTACTGTTTTCCCTCTACTCTTTGAAACAGGTGGATGAAATTCAAATCTTTTACAATTATCAATTTCACTACACTTTTTTCTGATTAAGATGACAATGTCTTTCACAGCCCTGTAACTAGCTCACCTATCACAATTCTCCTATGTATGCAACCAACGTTAAGCAGAAAAATAAGAATTGTTCTGGGAACTTACAAATTTGAGGAATTTCTGGAAAAATATTCTAATGCTGTCTGAAACCATCAAAAAGTCACCGAGATATAGTATAAAGAGGTATGAAACAATCTCTTTCCAACACTTGTGCCTACCACAGGCAACTTAGTCCTCTGGGAAGAGTTAATGAAGTTTCAAATGTAATAAATCCAACTTACAAAGCAATTCTTGTTTCCCTTTCACATGTCATTGCTCCTGCCACTCTGGGGACAAACCACAAGTCCAAGGTATCAGCTGCAGAAGGTGGATTAAATTGAATGATGGTTTTAATCCAAAACATCTTACAGTATAAATTTTTTGAAGTATTAAAAATACTATACAAAAGAATGATTTCAGGTAACTGGAAAATTCTGGTATAGTATAATCTTTCATGGCATCAATAAGTAAATGTATACAGAATTTTATTAGTTCAGTAAGTATTATTTAACACTCTCTCACTATGCTTAATAATCATCCTACTGCCCAGAAACTTGCAAGCTACCATAAATAAATGAGTATCAGGCAAACCTCAACACAAAGAAATCGATTTCCCAATTTTCCCCAATGAAAAGTTCTTTTTTAAATTTTTACCAATTTGAAATATATAAATCTTTCCATGTATATCATACAGTCCAGTATATAATTTTATTAGTCTTATGAATGTTTTAAAAGCACACAGCACATAAATTTTACAAAATAACTTTATTCGAACTTTACCTACATCTTCCACAAGTATCATCTCATTACTTTCTGAGAAATCTAAGTATCATGAAGTGAATAATCTCTACTTCCATTTAAGTTGTTCTGAGAAACAATACTTTTGGAAGTCATACTATCATCACTGAAAATGTTTTTCCAAGCCACAAATATCCATTCACCTGATTTTAAGATGGTTGGTTTTTTAATAGTTCTACAGGTACATACTATGATCTTCACAAAGACACTTCATAGATATCTCTTTGAAAAGTGATTTTAAAGGCTTTTTTCACAACAAATTATAAGAGTGTTAACTCCCTGCCCACAAACAATTTCTAATTTGTTTAAACTTTTTACTACACCCTTATATCTATTCCCTCAGGAAACCTCTACAGACTTTTTTTTTTTTTGAGAAGGAGTCTCGCTCTGTCACCCAGGCTGGAGTGCAGTGGCCGGATCTCAGCTCACTGCAAGCTCTGCCTCCCGGGTTCATGCCATTCTCCTGCCTCAGCCTCCCAAGTGGCTGGGATTACAGGCGCCCGCCACCTCGCCCAGCTAGTTTTTTTGTATTTTTTAGTAGAGATGGGGTTTCACCGTGTTCGCCAGGATGGTCTCGATCTCCTGACCTCGTGATCCGTCCGTCTCGGCCTCCCAAAGTGCTGGGATTACAGGCTTGAGCCACCGCGCCCGGCCACCTCTACAGACTTTTAAAACTAGTACTGACTGGCATCATTTCAAGCTCATCTATCTTCTCCAAATACTATACTTCTATTCAAATTAATTGAGAGAAAGCTCAAAATATGAAAAACTTTGTAAGGATTCAAATATAAGATGACTTTTTTTTTAGAAATTTTTTTTTAGAGAAAACTTTGCTTAATACTGGACATATACAGATGAAGTATCATCAGTGCCTAGCACAGTACAGGAATTCAGTTAAATTTGCACTAAATCAACAATTCACAAGGCCTAGAATAGTAAGAAAAAAGAGGGCTTTACAGAGAAAATGAAACTAAAGCAGGGCTACTAAGGAGACACAGAACTATAAGTTGAACAGAGGTAGGGAAGATGAAGACCAAATAAACAGGGTTGTGAATAACCAGAGTGTCTGACAAGACTGCCCTCACTGGACTAGAGCATTCTATATTCTGTAGTATTGGGTATAGCCAGGAGAGGCTTCGAAGTCATCAAAAGAATAGAGGTAGTATTTTAAAGATTAATCAGAAAACAATGAGTGAACTGTGTTGGAACAGAACACAACTCAGGACACTATACTAACTACCCAATAAAAACAAGAGGTATACAGTATCTATGCTGATTAAATGGCCACAGGTGTTAAAAGGATTGTCAAATTAGAATACAGAGATGAAGCTTTTGCTTTTCACAGTCCCTTATTTGTTTCCCCTAAGCATAAGAAAGCAAAAGATAAAAATGATTTGGTTTATTGGGTTGGGTAGTTAGCTGTTTCTAAATGTTTTATCTTACAAACTTCTGAGAAAACAAAAGTTGCTTCTATACATATTTATCCCATGTTTCACTTCATTGGTAATTCTCTTGCAATATTTTAGTCTTACTGTCATGAAACATATACTATATATTGCCCAGAATAAGTTAGACATCTTCAAAGATACCTAACACACAACAGAAAATTATTTTTGCCTACAGCCACAAAATGTGTAGAGTATCTACAAATGCCCAGGTTTTCAGATTAAAATAGTTCTACACAGTTCTCTGGCCCTAACACATAAGATGAATTACATGAAAACAGGTACAAGTAAATACAAGTTTTACCTAGACTGTGCAAAACAGATTTCTAATATTAGATGTTCTTCTTTGCGGAGAGAAGGGACAATGGTGACTGCAGCTAGAGGCCAATACTTGAATCAGAATTTATAGGCTATTTTTTTGAATGCACAAAAACCAAAATTAGGCAGAAATTTAGAAGAATAAGAGGTAAAAGGTAAATTCTCAAAGTCAGAACAGAGCTCCTAAAAAAGACAGATTAAGGAAACAAACATGCACACAGTAGTTCCTACTAGTTCCCACTAAATCCAACCTAAAAGTGTCAATTACACTGAAAAGACACTACCTACATTAAGGTTTTTTTTAGTGCTTTATCTTACTTGGGAAGATGCAGGCCCTCTTTTTAATAAAACATAAATCTGTCACAGAAAGAGTAAAAATGGATCACTTCTGCTTGCTATGAAGTTAATGTGAAATCACCTTTGAGGAACCAGCAATGTTAAGAGTGAGAAATCTGAACAAAAATAAAACAAAGCACAAAAACCTCATCACAAACATTTCCATCAAAGCAATATTTGGTCATTTAAAATCAGCTAATGAAGAAAATTAACAATATGTATTAAGAGTAGCTTTAAATACAGTAAAAGATGATAAACTGATAATTCATAATGACCTTAAATAACAATGGATATAGAATCATTTAACAGGCCATAATCACCAACAGTTTTTTTCATAACTATGTTGCTTCAACTTTTAAGAAGCAAGATTATGAGTATCAAAAAAAAAATCTAAAATTCTTGTTTATTACTTTTGTGTATTACGTAGTTTCTTTCCTACTTGAAAACTCATTTTGCCAGGCACAGTGGCTCATGCCTGTAATCCCAGCACTTTGGGAGGCCGAGGCGGGCAGATAACCTGAGGTCAGGAGTTCAAGACCAGCTTGGCCAACATGGTGAAACCCCGTTTCTACCAAAAATACAAAACTTAGGTGGGCGTGGTTGCAGACGCCTGTAATCCCAGCTACTCAGGAGGCTGAGGTAGAAGAATTGCTTGAACCCGAGAGGCAGAGGTTGCGGTGAGCTGAGATCGTGCCATTGCACTCCAGCCTGAGCAACAAGAGCAAAAGTCTGTCTCAAAAAAAAAAAAAAAAAAAAAAAAAACCAACTCATTTTACTAATTTGTTTCCATACAATTATAAATACATTGAGTCTTTTGATAGCCTTTCTCTTCTGTATTGATACACATCCTAGAGGCAGTCACCTTTCCTATTTGGCTGCCCTGGGTTGCTTTTAAGCATTATGAAAAGTAACACTGTTCAAAAGTTAGCAGAAAGTCCAAAATGTCCCAAAAGACTTTTGATAGACAAGTTAGATATATGAAGAAAGAGAATAAATTTTCAAATAAAATTTCTGCATTGGCCATACAACATTTCAGGCCCTGTCAATTTAATTTTTTTTTTTTTTTAAACTAAGCCCCTTCCCACTACCAAACAATCACTTCTAAAGGAAAACACAAACATTGTCTGGCATTCTTCCCAGAAATTTTTTTCCTCTTCCCTATAATATCCCATACTTAGTACTTACTATCAGTCTGACAAAACATTACAAGATTCCATCCATCTAACTAAAGTAATGTATTTCTACTACTAAACTAAAAGCACAACTAGCACAGAATAAACTAAAAACATAAACATTGTATGTTGTGGCATTAGACAATGTGCATGTGGCATGTGTAAGAAGGAGAGTAAAAATACTTGGAAGTCAACATTTAATCACTAGTTACTTAGGGACTTCTTTCTGTTGTTGTTTTCCTTTGAGACAGAGTCTCACTCTGCTGTTTCAGGCTGGAGTACAGTGGCCCAATCTTAGCAGCTCACTGCAACCTCCGCCTCCCAGGTTCAAGCGATTGTCCTGCCTCAAACTCCCAAATGGCTGGGATTACAGGCGCCTGCTACCACACACAGCTACTTTTTGTATTTTTGGTAGAGACAGGGTTTCGCCATGTTGGCCAGGCTGGTCTCGAACTCCTGACCTCAAGCGATCCATCCCACTGGGCCTCCCAAAGTGCCGGGATTAGAGTTATGAGCAACTGCATCCAGCCTTATTTAAGGATTTCTAATATTAATTCCTGACAAATTACAAAGGCAAGCACCTAAAATGTATTTCGATATTGTTAACACTTAAATGACTAATTATCCCCACATAGATGGCTCCAAATAAATATATATCTACCTGGATACAGACCAAAATTTGGGTAATTCCATCAATTTCTCCAATCTCTGTCTTAAAATGCCTCAACACAAAAGTTTGAGAGTCCCAAAGAGAGTGGCAAATTTCTAATGGTAGAATTTCCTTTCATAAAAGAGACAAACAGCTGCCCTTTTAAAACAATTCTTTATAGTTTATTTCCTAATTCACTTAAATTGTAGATCCAGTTCAATACAAACGGTACATTTTTGTATTAACAAAATTCTTAGAGGACTTCATTTCTTAAACCTTTCTCTAAATACAGAAGATACTCTACACAGGGCTTGTTGTTATTTAGTTTAGTAATTGAATGCACGTTAGTTAGCATCTTTTTTTCCTATCCTCTCACAAACTTAAGACTTTTGATAGGCAAGTTAGATACATGAAAAAAGAATAAATTTTCAAATAAAATTTATGTATTGGCAATGCAACATTTTAGGCCCTGTCAATCTAAAACACACACACACAACTACACACCTTCTTCTAGAGAGCAGGAGAAAAAAAAGATGCTAACTAACCTGCATTCAATTACTAAATAACTAGACATCCATTATAATGTTTTCTCCAAAAAGACCTAAAGGAAAGAAAAAAAAATTCAAATCACAGATACAGACACACTGATGTACAGGCAGAAAAAGTACAATATGAAGGCATCAGAACCAAGAAGCATTTCATCTTTAAAGGTAACTGTTCTAACACTCTTAAGAAATGACATCTTGTTGGGAAGAAATATACTTCAAATTGTTATTTGGTTGGTAGCCCAGAAAAAAGACACTGATTTTAAAATCAACTAACAAAAAACTTCATTTTCCTAAATACAAAAAGTATATGTAGAATAACAGGAACCAGGAAAAGAGCAAATCACAAACCTTTGGATTTATCATTCAACTAAATAGCACCTGGGACCACATTCAAGACCACTTTGCTAGGATAGGCCAAGAAAGCCTGAAAATGTTTCAGACCTCAACTTCCCTGTGCCTTTTTAATAATTAAAAAGGGGGTAGGGGAAACGGTTTTAAGAAAATACCTGCTTTCTTCTCATTTTAATCAATATAAGTAAGCTTCTTATAACATTATACAAGGAATAGAGTTTCATTAAACAAAAGGGGAAAAATAGGAGCTCAATGATTTCCTTTCAGGATGAGAAACTTTTACCCTTTCTAGCCCTTCCACCCTGGGCAGGACACTTTGAAATCTATTCTGGTGACATGCTACAAGAAATCTTAGAGGACACTATGTCTTTCACACAGGTACAGCATCTTATGCATTCAACAAATATCTAATGCTGGCATACTAGTTGCAGGCACTTTGACACCTAGGTATTAAGCAGAAATAGTAAAAAAGTAATTCCAAAGTTTAGGAAATCGTTAACTTCTTGAAAGGAAGAGAAAAATGAGCTCAATTTTCAAAAGACACTAAAAGTAGAATGTAAAAGAATTCACAAATCTTTCAATACTTCTAAAACTCAACTAAGGCCTATTTTAATTTATCCTGCAAGGTAAGAGAGAAGGAGGAAGGAATGATAGGTAAGTAACCAGAAGATCATAAAGACAGAGAATTTCAAGTATACATCTTTATCAATGTTCTTTATTATTTTAAAAATAATGTTAATACCTCTGCAGCGAGTAGATTTTTGTCTTAAAACTGACTTTAGAAAATAAAAAGATTAATAAAGAAATATTTTAAAAATGAGTGAAGTATCCTGAGTTGACATTAAAAAATGTTTACTGGGGCCAGGCACAGGGGCTCACGCCTGTAATCCCAATACTTTGGAAGGCAGAGGTGTGAGAATTACGCCCAGGAATTCAACATCAGCCTAAGCAACATAGCAAGAACCTGCTTTATAAATTTTTTTTAAATTAAAAAATGCTTACTAGTCATCACTGATTGATAATACAGAGCAGCAACCATAACAGCTTCTTGTTGGTAGGTAGTAATGATACCTTAGAAAGTAAATAAACCCTGTATAAAGGAATTCATACTGCTCATAAAGAAATCACCCATTCACACTAGCTCTCTTAATCAGTACAACAATAAAACCATGTTATCTAGCTTGTCAAATGAGAATTTATAGATAATTGAAACAACAACAAAAAAAGAACATCAGGGAAGAGGTTTAAGGCATAAGCACCAGAATTAGAAAATCTAAGTTAGTTTTGTAAAGAATGTGAGTATCACTGGAAGGTTATTACTGCAAGTCACCAACATCTCTCCCTGGACTATAGCAACAGCCTCTTTAACTGGTCTCCCAGCTTCCATTTTATCCCATCCAATCAGTTCTTCATCCAGAAGTCAATTTACTAAAAGCAAACAAAATCAAATCACTATCCCAACTTAAAGCCAATCAACAGCTTCCCACTATCCTTGGCCTTAAAATCAAAATCTTTAACAAATCCTACAGGGCTTTCCACAGTTTTGCTCTTCTTTAGCCTCAACTCACATCAGACAAGTGGCCACTCTTTGAACATCAAACTATCTGAGGCATTGATACATTCTTTCTACCAGTTTCTCCCCATCACTAACTTCCTTTTAATAGGTGAGATAATGGAGTGGAGTAAAACATTGAGAAAATGCTTGAAAAAGTTTGCTATGTTTTTAAATGTTTATCCCTTCCAAAATTTAATTGCCAAAGTACTGGTATTGAGAGGTGGGGCCTAATGGGTGGTGTTTAGGTCAGAGATTAATGCCATTATAAAAAGGGCTTTTAAGGAGTGGGCTGTCTCTTGTCCTTCTGCCCTCTGCCCTGTGAGGACACAGTAAAAAGACCCACATGAGATGCCTTTGCCTTGATCTTGGACTTCCCAGTCTCCAGAAATATAAGAGAAGAAATTTCTGTTCTTTATAAATTACCTCCTCTCAGGTATTCTGTAATAGCAACACAAAACAGAGTAAGGCAAAGCTGAAAAACAGTTATCAGTTCATGAAATCAAATGAAAAAAAACAAAATATCACCTCTAATCTGCAAATACTTCTTAACTTAAAACAGTTTGATTGCATTTAGTAAGTTTGAAAAACATACATTTACCATATGGTCCACTCCCAAAAAAACTATTATACTAATCTCTAAACTCTTAAAAAATTAATCAGTTAAGCTTATATGATTTTTCTATAACTATTACCTTTTCCTCCAAAAGGAGACAAGACTTTTTTTTTTTTTTTTTTTTTTTTTTTTTTGACAGGTCTCTTTCTGTCACACAGGCTAGAGTGCAGTGGCATGGTAACAGTTCACTGCAGCCTTAACCTGCTGGGCTCAATTGATCTTCCCACCTCAGCCTCCCAAATAGCTGGGATTACAGGTGGCTGCCACCACACCAGCTAATTTTTCTGTAGAGACAGGGTTTTGCCATGTTGCCCAGGCTAGTCTCAAACTTCTGGCTCCAGCAATCCACCAATCTCAGCCTCCTGAAGTGCTGGAATTACAGGTATGAGCCGCCATGCCCAGCCTAGGAAAGACTTTAATAACCTTTCTCTAAAAATCCCTAAGTCACTGTAACACAAAACAAGGGCAGTCTTCCCCTCAAACTCAGAGAAAAGGCAACCAAAAATTTCAGATAAACATTCTAAATCAGATAAATATCTAAATCTAGTTCATAGTTCCTGGCCTCTCCATAAAAAAAACAAAAAGTCTTATTTGTAAAAGTCATGTCTGTCCACTCTAAAGGTAAATACCTCAACCCAACACCTTTCAACAATCACTAAAATTGTTTTTGATACTGGCTTACATAAGTACTATAAAAGAGGAGTAGCAGGAATAATAAAATCAGATTCACACACATGTTTTTGTTTAATATTCCAAAGTATATTTAATCTAAATCTTTCATGTTTACAATTTAAAATATTTCCTCCAAATCTGGCTTAATTCTGTCTTGTAAACCAAAATAAAAAATTTTTCTCTGACACTTTTATAGTCTTGCTATATTAACACTGCCTAAAATCTAACAAAAAGACAGTTCTGTCCTATGTTAATTATCACAAAGAATTAAACTTAGTAGCTCTATAGATTTTGCCCTCATAATTTAACAGAAAAAAAATCACACACAACAGACAACAGCTTTTATTATAAGCATTCATATTTCTCTGTATAGTCAGTAATTGAGAAATATAGTTTTAAAAGAGTAAAAAAAGCAGCATGATAAATGTCAAGTTTAAAGAAAGGATCAAAGTTACAGCAGAAGATAGATAAGACACAGCCACAGAACATGGACAACATAGTCTAGACTAGCCCCCTACAGAAACAGAAAGCTTTCATATAAACATCTGCATATAAACTCACATTTAGTTTACAAATTTTATCAACTTCACTAATACAACTTTCATTTGAAAAGTCATGTTTACTTCAACAATAATCAATGACTGATAAGTTTTACTATCTATGTGAACTAATAAAATAAGAAAAACTGTTTACTAAGCAAAGAGTCAAAGTAGTTTTTTGTTCAGGAAAAGTAGAACTAAAGAATACAGTTAAACTCCTTACTTTAAATTAAATAGTGGAAGAGTTAAATTAAGAAGGTGATTTGCTTATGTTCTTCATGAATTTGTATGGCATCCTTGACCAGGGGCCATGCTAATGTTTTCTCTATCATTCCAATATTAGTATATGTGCTGCCAAAGCATGCACCTTGCTTATGTTTTAAGAAAACAAATGTCTTGAAAAAAACGCTGTGACTTTTGTTAACCTATCCTGAATGTCATTCCCCCGTTTCTTTCCACAGAGAAATGTTTACATCCATCATTTTCTTAAAAAACAGAGATCCACAGAACCATAATAATTATTAGGAACTGTTCCCAGTCTTCTATTAGTGAAACATTTAAACATAAGACAAAAAAATTCTTACTAGTGGGCCACTGAAATATACCAAAAGAGGATTCAAAAAAGTTCAAATAATAGGGCACTTTTCTCCACGTTAAAAGTTACTTTTGGAATGCCAAAAACTAAATAAGGCCACAGTTGTCCAACTTTTAGGTTCAGGTCTACCCAGAGCATAAAATCCTGTTATCAAGACATGTGTAGAAGAAAGTAAAAGAATAGAGAGACACCAGCATCTTTACTAATAAGGCTACCAGTTACCCCTTTTCAAACTCAGTGGCGTATCTGTGCCTTGAGGACATGGGGAAGGGACAGGAGCAACATACAGAAGAAAAGGAGACAAAATGCAGTTGAAAGGACAGAAGGAACAACTGTATCTATCAGAACTGCTCTCAATTTAAGCATCTGGCTGGCAGATGAGTCAGGGGTCACCAATTCTAATCCCTGGCCTTCCACTAAATTTGAAGACCAATTCCTAGTGGAACTCACATATCCTCTTCTTGTTTATCACTTTCATCCACCTGCCCCAATTTCTAATGAAGAACATTTCTGCTTTTTAAAAACAAATTAAGAAGAGGAAACAACTTCAATGAAAAAGCCCAAGAGGAACTTACATATCTACAGGTGTTAAAAGCCCTTGTTTATGTCTGATGAAGTGAATGACAGTGATAGGCTGATGAGAATTAGGTCCCTAGGTGCCACACAGTCCAAGATCTCAGCCTTTAATATTAGCATTCTTAAAATATAAATAAGCAATTTATGGCTATGCCTCAAGGCAAAATTTTGGGGTAAATACCAAACAGAAAAAACAGCAACACTGGCATAAAGAAAATGGGTTTTATTAAACCAAATTTAAATTTTTTGCTCACTTTTGATATATATTTTAAATTTTCATTTAGAAGTTATTTTATTCATTTTGTAATTATACTATACAATAAAAAAGAAAAGCAAGAAGTCAGGGAAGCCAAAAACATGAGACAAATTACAAAAACAGAATAACAGTGAGTAGACTGTTTAAATGAGGAAGAGGAAAGAGGACCAAAAACTGAGGATTGAAGGGAATGAAGATAATGCCAGTATCATTTAATGCTTTTAAGAGGTGAACACTAGTGCTGTAGAAGATGCTTGCAAGAGCACAGTACTCCGTATACAATAAAACTCAACAGTTTTTCTTAAGATAAGTACTTTTCTTAACAGAAATACACTGTCTATTCTCCTTCTGCTTCCCCCTTTATTGTGCCACATAATCTTTAACAGTTTTCTGTAATGGATGGTAATGTTTCTAGATCCCTGAAGCTAACCTAAAAGGGCAGGCTGAGAAGTATAAACTTTGAGAGGTTACGTGTCCTATGATCTTCCTTTTTATAAAAATGTTTTCTGTAATACTAAACATTTGTAACCTGTGGATGGTAGTTTTATCCCTTCATTTGACATCTGTGCTAATATCATCTTCAGTTCCTACGGAAAACATACACCAACATACATGGAGTTCTGAGGTACAATTTATTTGTTCATTTCAATCTGGAAGCATACCATTCCTAATTTATTTTACGTAGCCAGTATCCACATATTTATGCCTCTGGAGGTAATAAGAAACAGAGCAATGTTTCTCACAGTATACAACCTCCATCAAAATCAAAATGCTGATTTCCAGGCCTACTCCAGATCCACTGAAATTATCTCTAAGTGTATTGTTCATCTGGGGCTCTGCATTTTTAATACGCAGCTTTTTTATTTCCATGGGGGGAAAAAGAGATTCTATTAGCTATGTGTAGGATTAAACAAAAATATTTAAAGTATGAAACACTGTAATGAACACAAAAGTAGTTACACTGCTCAATAAGAGAGCATATATATCTCTCTGGAAATGGAGAAAATGGGAGATTGTATTTTATCCCCATAAAGTACACCCATGGTAGGGTGGCTTTTTGTGCTGGGTTGGTTTTATCGTTAATTGAGAGCAGAAGGGGTTAACTGACGGAAAAAGAGTATTATGGGTAGATTACAGGTAATCCTTAAACAGAACAATCTACCTTGAATGATTAATGAGTTACAGAGATTGTGAGAAAAAATTTACAATACTGACACACTCTAAACCTCTAAATTTAAAAATTAGAACAGATATTAATATTTCAAATTATATATCCATCTGGTTTCAACGTCTATAATCCAGCTTCACCTCTACACAACTAAAAGAAGCAAAAAATTAAACGTGGATGAAAGGGATAAAAATAAGCTCATAATTTGGTAGACAGGAAATCTGTCATTAAAAACTACTTAATGGAACTATGATCCACCTAGATTCACCTAGTACAGAAAAGTCACTGCCCTTTAGATGTTACAATCTACAGGAGTCTAAACTTCAAATATCTTTTAACTTCATCCTACTTTTACAAACTTAAAAATACTTTATTTGATCCCCACAACAATCCTACATTGTAAACAGGAATAGGTATTATTATTCCTACCCAACTCCTACTCTAGATTAATACAGTGAGTAGTAGATTCATCTTGAACCAAATCAGATCTTAGAATCATCCATTCTAGTGGTTCTCCAGTTGGATGTGATATGCAACAGCTATATTTCAAGTGTTAAATAAAACTTCCTTGGCTCCACTCTCAGAGATTGATTCAGCAGGCCTTAAGGTGCAGCTCAAGAATCTGTATTTTTATCTAACAACCAAAACAATTCTAATGCCAGAGGTCCTCACACCACAGTTGGAGAAATAGTCAATTCAAGTCCTACTAAGACCCAGACAGATGAAGTGATTAGGTCATTATATCATGGAGCTGAGATTCAATCCCAGACGTCTGTCCTCATTTTCGTTATCAACACCAATCACAAAATGAGACTTAGAAACTTCTTTCTTCACCTAATAGGGATTATGTATAAGGAAATTTCATCAACTACTAATCAAGAGATTTTACCAAGCTGAACTCTGAAAACTGCTTTAATGGGTAACAGCTTAGAAGATGTGGTATAAACATGTATTCCAAGAAAACATGATGGTAACTCTTTTTTTCCCCTCTGGATATCCTAAACTAAGAGAAATAACAGGAAGATGTGTCATACTAGTCAAAGTCGCTACATATATAATCTCATTTAATCCACGTAATTCTATGAAGCAGATGTTTCTGCCCATTTTATGGATGAAAAAACTGAGACTTGGATAATTGTAACTTGCAAAGAAATATAGTTAGGTGGTCAAGATTGGATTAAAGTTAAGTGCATGAGCTCTTAACCACTTATATACTGTGACCAAAGTCCCTATCACTAGGTCCTCTTATTTCACTGTCAAAGCAATAAATTCTGATACAGTATTCTGCCTAATCTTTCGTTTGCTCTTAAGTCACCAAGAACTTTGTCCAGTTCTTAGTTTATAAAAATCAATCATTTACCTCAGACTCTTCCTCCCTACTATATTAGCATAAATCATCCTCCATGCCACCCTGCTAGCCACGTTATTTCTCTGCAATCAATTTTATCTGCTGATCTCAACGGTTTCTCTTGTGTTTCATGAATAACTACCTCTCTCCTCCATGCTATGTAGACACAACCTAAGCTAAAAAGCCCTTGGATGAAAAAGATGTTTTTCTTAAAAAGATAACCAACTATTATATTTTGGCCTTGTTACAGAATATTAACCATTGTCAAGTTCTGCCATTTCCTATTTTCATTTTCTTTTGAATCTCTGCCATTCTCAACTTCCAAATGGTTTCACCATCATCATCATCAAAGTTTCATTTCACATCAGTTTCTGACTCTCTCTCTCCCAAAAGTATATAGATATCATTTCATATAGAATTCCCTGCACAAAGTCTACCTTAGAGATTCATATTTGCTCCTCTTATGCTTTCCCCAATTTCCTGGCATCATCACAATTTCACTAAATGCTCTAGACTTTAGCTGTTCAATACAGTAGTCACTAGCCATGTAGAGTTACAGAGTCCTAGAAAAGTGGCTAATCTGAATTGAGATGTGCCATAAGTACAAGATACACACTGGATTTCAAAAAATTAAGACAAAAAACCCCACATTAATCATGTTCATACTGATTATACGTTGAAATGATATTCTGAATACACTGTGTTAAATAAAATACATTACTAAAATTAATTTTATTTTAAAAACATTTAATGTGGCTACTAGAAAATCTGAAATTTCATTTTTTGGCTCGTATTTGCTGCTTGCATTGCATTTCTTTTGTAGCACCACTCTAGACACTCCACTGATTGTCCCAATGACCTCATTATAACCCATGCCATATGAGGTATTCTTAGAATACAGCCACTCTATCTGTTCAATCATTTCCTCAATGCTGTACCAACTAATTCATCCAATTAAAAAATCTAAAAAGATGTCTCATCACAAATAATATACATGGACATTTCAAGGAAAACTATAAGCTACCATGAATGTCTCCAATGCAAGTGTCAAACAAATGAACACATAAACCACCTTGCCTACCCTAGAAATAGTCTTATTCTGTACTTGGAAATTACTCTCTGGAGTAATTTCTGGAATTTTTCTTATTGCTTTCTCTCCCGTGTACTTAAAATGTGCCTCCAAGAAGGTAAAGTAATGGCTACTTCTAACAAAGGAAAAAGAAAATCCTGGAAACTACAGAAAGACAAGTATAACTTCTACTCATAAAATATCTGTATGTAAAACTAAATGCTGGGAGTTAAAAGATGTGTTATTAAGAAAAAAAAATCATCATAATTTTCAGAAAGGATGCATTTAAACATCTACCACAAATCTGCTCAACAAAAATGACTCAGGGACCATAGACTTCTACCATGGTCATCTAGTAACATGTATGTCAAAGGAAGAGATCAAGCCAATACTTCTTTAATTGTATGGGCCAAGAAATACATCAATGACAACTTTCTTGAATTTTCACAAGTGGCAGTGATAAACCAAAACATCACATAAAAAAACCACTGCAGTCTGTTGCTGCCAGACTGAAAAACGGGCAAGAGAGAGAAATTTCTGTTGAAAAGTATTCTGAAAATATGAAGCACAACATAAGGTAAGCTATCAATGCTTTAAATCAATTACACAACACATTGAATATCCATGATATTAACTTTCCATTAAGACATAATAAGCTTTTTGCATCAAGGCATGGCTTACTTTTAATTGGGCTTTACATACTATGGCTAATGTGGAAAAAATAATGTATGACTTTTTTTGGTAGATGCAAAAGTGGCAGGTGGAACACACTTAAGAAGTCAGCTATCAATCATTAAAATTTTCCTGTGGTAGAATAAATACGTATCAAACCACGGGCTCCATATTTTCAATGCTAACTGAAAGGAGAAAATGGAAAATACGTGATCAGGTCTGTCACTATGTTGGGTAAAATAACTTGCATCAGAGAACAAGCAATTTTCATAAATGAAAATCTCTAATACAGTAGGCATTCAACAAATTATTTTTCTTCTACTCATGCCAAAGACCAACAAATAAATGAAATCAAGTCATAAGGAATGCAAAGGGGAGAAAGAAACAAGAGAAGAGAATGAGCAGAAAAATTAACAAGATGTAAATTAAAAGAAGAGTAAGAAGATGGAAATTTAAGCAGCTCTCTAGGTGACCCCAAAGACTAGAAGGCAGGTTTGTCTTTAAAACGAAATCTTAACAGATGGCTAACAAGGGGACTTAGTCCTCAGAATATCATACAATGAGTTTTTCAATATATATATCTGCTCAATTCCATTGAAACTGAAAAGGCAGTGCAAGGCATAAGAGCAGCTAGTCTACACTCTTGCTTGCTAGAACATACAGAAAATAGTATGTTCTTTCTTTTTATTTTTTCTTCACAAAATATTGATATATCTGATAATAAAAAGGTACTTACAGTTTTACACATGACATCTACATAAATGCAGAGGCATCTAGGCTAGATATTCTGCAAATTTTCTTATTTGAATAAAACCACGACCCAAAAGCAGATCAAATTAAATTATTTCTTGATGTCCCTTCAGGTTCTTAGAATTTAGGTATTAAAAGGCAAAGAAAATTATTAGCAGGAGCTAAGTGCAGAATAAAGCGTATTCAACTACTAATTTAAGTAGTATTAATATATTAACTCATTGGCATTTACTCAACATTGACAAAGAGAAAGGAAAAACAATTTCTTCCTAGCAAATGTATATTATTAAAAAAAAAAAAAATCAAGTCTGAGAACCAGAGGACTTTTAATATAGCAGGGGAGGCACCTTTCCGCACATCAGCTCTGGGCACAGGAGAGGAGACTGAGCTTGTAACAATAACCGTATCTAAATGCTCAGAATATGCAAAACATTATGGAAACACACCAAAAGAAATAGAAGAGTCTTTTTCTGCCCTTGGGGAATCTGCAATTCATTCTGAATATCAAACATATCAAGAATTTAGAAATTTATTGAAAATAATTTATAGCTTATTGGCAAACAAAATACATGAGGAATGTGAAGAAAGACTAAAAGGGATAAAAAAGATTAATTAAAAAAGGCTTCATAGAAGCAGTATATGAAAAAGATTCTAGCTATATTTGGAAAGTATAAAAAGAAGTATATAAAGAAGGAAGAGGGTACTCAGGGAAAAGAATGGCACATATGCAGAAAGCAGTCTGTACTGAGAAGTAATGAAAAAGGAAACTCATTAAAAGGGAAGAAGGAAAAATGGGGTCGTCTTCACGATATAGTCAGTGGATTAAACAGGAGAATGAAATGAGATAAATCAGGGTAAACAGTTCTGGCAACTAAAAGACTCGCGACAATTATCTATGATATTCAGAGTTACTGCATACTGACTTTATAGGTTACCAAGCCTGAAGACGTAAGGGTTAACGCATAGATCTCTAATATTTAGTGCCAACTCCATACTGGGCAGCCCACAGGGTACTAGACAGGCCAAAGAATTGTACGAAATGTGACATCTGCTCTCAAGACTCAAACACTCTAACAAGAAAAATCAGAAGTGGCATGTTAAATTCAGCATTCTGGCAAGGTATACTTCACCCAAAGACTAAATCAAAAAAGGGCAGATACACAGAGTTATTCCAGATTGAAAGTAGCATTTTTTATTAAATTAATACCAAGTAAAGATGACCAAGTAGAATATTAAAGAGAGGAAAAACTAGGCCAATACTTAATGTAATGTTATGCTAATCACAATGACTAATAGGCATTTATGGTATAGAAGGTTTTCTTACAGGTCAGACATTTTTCACTCTACTAATTTTTTTCTTTTGCTTTAGAGAATATACCACATTAAGACCCTCTCACACACCTGACAACACCTTCACATGCCCCACATACCTCATATCCCCCCTCCTCATACATCCTCCCATATACCCCCTACACCTGCCTATACTCCTTCATATAGCCCCAAACACCTTTCCAACTCTTTTACTGTGACATTCAAGGACCTACATAAATAACCTAGCAATAATTTACCCTCCCAACCCAGTTCTAAACCCTACACTGCAAACATACTGTTCTCACTGTCCCACCCTATCTTAGTCCATGCCCTTTCCCTTGCCTTCCCTGCAACTTCTTATCCCCCACCACAACCACTTTTCCAACTATATAGATTTTAACTCATCTTTCAAGGATCACTGAAGTCCCATTTCCTTCATGAAGCTTTCCAGCCTACTTTGCCTCTTGATTTTTCTTTGTCCTGGATTTCTTAGTTACTCAGCTGGTATTCATCTGGTTTCTCATGCAATTTTGCATTTAAATATAAACTATATTGTAACATTTACTGTTGATTTATATATAGAATTCTCCCTTCAACTAGAGCATAAGCATAGGCCACAGCTTTCTGTTTTCTCCACAGTGACAAAATAAAAGGCACACTGCTTTTCAATGGCTGTTACCCTATATGTTATTCACCTATTTAACCTATTCTTGTCTAACAGATCCCCAAACACATTCAATTCCTGGATTTCCTTCCACAAGTTCACGACACCACATTTAAACACACCCAAACACAACTGCGAGGGTCTTGCAATCATAAACTAGATACTGGCTTAAGGAAATAAGTAAACATCAAGGAAGAACAGTCAGTCTCCCTTGTGAATGATGCAAAATCAATTTCAACACTTTTACAAATAACCTAGAAAAGCATATGTATAGCAACACCTCCAGGTTTACCAATTTCAACAAGCACTTCTGAACACCAAGTTACCAGCCAAAAGGAAACAAATGTAGAAAGTTCTCTAAGGAATATGAAAGTAGAGTATTAGAATATTTTCTAATATTAAAGAAAAAAATAATGCAAGGTACATTATTAAACAATTATCTCTGAGAGAAATCTAGAAGTTGTCAAGGACTGCTTTTAAAGATATGAAAGAACAATGACAGAAAGTACTTATACCCAAAATAGGCAGCATGCTATAATCTTTAGGAAGAGAGCTGAAAAAACAAACACAAAACATCTTATCTTTAGGAAGGAAACTGAAAAAAAATAAAGGCTGGGCATGGTGGCTCACGTCTATAATCCCAGCACTTTGAGGGACCACGACAGGAGGACTGCTTGAGCCCAGGAGGTGGAGACCAGCCTGGGCAACATGGCAAGACCCCTATTTCTACAAAAAAATTTAAAAATTAGCCAGGTGTGGTGGCATGCCTGTGGTCCCAGCTTCTCAGGAGGCTGAGGTGAGAGGATCGCTTGGACCTGGGAGGTGGAGGCTATAGTAAGTCATGTTCCCGTCACTGCACTCCAGCCTGGGCTATAGAAGGAGACCCTGTCTCAAAATAAATACATGAAATTAAATATAACAGAAACTGAAATGACTAAAACCTTTAAAAAAAAAAAAAAAGATTATCCACATCAGATACTTACAGAAAATACAGAACCTTTCCTCAAAATTCAAGAGTTGGTGTTACTTTCCACTTTTTAATAATACACAAAGGTTGCCCATTGCTACAGTGGAAAAAAGGAAAGAAAAATTTTAAAACATGGCATCCCAGGCTCCATTTCATCTGTGCCCAACTTATTTTTCTAACATTACGTGCCATTACATTTTCTACCTCTTCTCTCCTGTCCAAAAGGAGTATTCAGCATTATCTATAAATATTATCATCTTGACTCTTGCGTATGCTAGCCACTCTGTATAGAATCCTCTTCCCCATCAAAGGGAACTTGGTGACATCCTATCATTCTTCTAAGGTCGAGTCAAATGCCACTACCTCCTTGTATAACTCTTTTCACATTTCAGTGAATATGAACTGAGCACCAATTCCAACAGCATTGAGCCACTGATGGAGGATACAGAGATGAATGAGAAAAACTTGTTAAGTTCTTAACGTGGAGAGAGAGAAGTAGAGAAAATATCAATAATGTAGAAAGTATAACAATCAGTAAATAAGTAAGGTGCTATGGGAACACAGAAAGAAGCACTAACAACCTGCTAGGGAAGAGGTGAGATAGAGATGTCCCACAGGAATTGCAGGAAGTACAAAATCAGTGGAATGTAGAGGCACAAGGCACAAGGGTAGTAAAGATCAGAAGTTTTCTAGTGGTGTAAGATCAAAGTGGGAGGCAGTGAGTGGCAGGAAATGAAGCTGGAAAAGAACAATCCTGGGGGCACTGCATGTCATGTTAAAAAATTTGACCTTCATCATTTGTAAGTGACAAGAAGTGAGTGAGGGGTTTTAAGAAGTTAACTGTCAGGGGCAGATCTGTACATTTTCATAGATCCCTTAGTTTCTGTAATCTCCACAGTTTCTAGCAAAGAGTGTGGAAGGGAAGTTTTCTGTTTCTCTGGTGCATTTTTGTTTGCTTTGTTTTGTTTCTGGAGTAAGGGAGGAACAGGTCCACTTAAGAGTCCAGGCACAAGTTGGTAAGGATGGAACTAACACGTTGGTAATGGGAAGGAAGCAGGTATAGACTCAAGAAACACATGGAGAGTCAAATTGACAGAACTTAGTAATTGCTTGGATTCTGAAGAACAGTATGAAAAACACGTTGAAGATGGCAGCCAAGTTTCTGGCTCCAAATGGTTTCAATTTTAATTTTCCCCTTTCTGTAAGCTCTCTCCTGAACCCAACTCTCAAGCACAGAAACACCTCGACTCTGGCTTTCTTCCCCATCTCTTTATATCCCTTCTTAACCAACATTTCTTGAAAGGTAATAGACCACAGCTGAAACAACTTCCTCATCTACATTTCACTACTCATCTCCTACAACATGGTTTTTGTCTCCACCACTTTACCGAAATGTCTCTTGGCAAAGTTACAAATAATCTCCTAATTGACAAATCTAGTGGTGACTTTTCAGGCTCTACCTTATTAGATCTGACACTTTTTTTAATACTTTCTCCATCTAGATTTCTTACAATGAAACGATACTTGTCTTCCTTCTACCTTTCCGGACGCACCTTGGTCTTCTCTACAAGCTCTTCCTTAACTTCTCTCCCTGCTCTGAAAATGACAGTATTCCCCAGAGTCAGATCTTTGGTCTCTTTTCATTCTCCATTCTGCCTAGTTGATTTTATGCTGTACATCTATTGGCTGAATACTCAAATCTCTCTGTCCAGCTTAGATCTACCTCTACTACTTATTTGATATCCCTATCAGAATGGACCACAAGTACTTTGAACTCAACTTGATAAAAACCTAATTCATCTCTTCATTCTAAAGCATTAATGATAATAGAACTCTTCTGCTCAAAATGGCCCTTCCACAGTCTTTGGAATGAAGTTAACACTCCCTAGCAAATGCAGCCCCTCATGACCTGACCCCTACCTCACCTCTGCAGACTCGTCCCCCATCACTGCTCCATCCCTCATATATGCCTTAAGATCTCAGTGTCCTGAACTAATCTCAGTTCCTCGAACACATAACAATTATTCAGATGCCCGTATAAATTGTTTCCTCTGCATTCGGCCATTCTTGGCTCCTTTAATCGCTTTCCTCTGAAAGTAGAGTCCCTGAACCCCTGGGAGCCTCTTGGAAATGTGGAACCTCAGGCCCCAGTCCAGACTTAACAAATCAAAATCTACATTTTAACAATATCTCCATGTGGTTCCTACGCATATTAAAGCTGGAGAAGCACTGCTTTAATCTATCATGATGACTACGGCAATATACAACAGGTATCACTGAAAAGGACAAACCCTGCACACGCCACTTTCAGAGTCTTAGTCTAAATCATTCCCTTACATACACTGCTTTGAATGAGTAGTCATGTATTTCGTTTGTTATTAACTCCCCTGTTTTCTCAGTCACTTCTAACCCTCTGGCTTTAATGCTTGATACCATTTTGCTGGCCATGACATTGGTTCCCCTGGGCCTCCTGTCTAAGCGTCCTCAGGCCTTGGAAAACTTGTCCATACTGAGCTGTCTCACCACCAGGGAGCAAACTCACCAGGCCTGACAGTGAAAACATAAAATATTCCTCCCTCTCTATTTACCTGGTGAACTCCTAATCATCCATCCTTCAAGATCACTTCAAGTGTCCTTGTAGGAAAAATTACCTGACCCCACTCCAAAAGCTTCTTCTGCTATCCCAAGGGACTGTAACATAGATACCAAGTGCTGCATAAACGCTACTTTACTAATAATTCTCCTCCCAGTAGGCTATGAATCCTCTAGGGTAAAGACTGTGTCTTATGCATCTCTTCTCCCAGTTCTGACATATACTTAACGTTTACTAGATGACTAATAAATAAGTTTGGAGCTCAGGAGGGGGATCGGAATCAGCAAGGTAACTCTGGATATCTCCTACACTTAGATAAAAAGTGAAGATGAGATGGGATTACTTCAACAGGAAGGGTATTTAGAGCAAAATTCCATTAAGGATTAAACTCTGAGAAACAGCAACACAAAAAGGATGGGCAGAATGAATACTGAGGTGGCAAAGGGCTACAGAATTGGGAGTGTAATAGAACAAGAGAACTTTGAGAAAGAACAGGCAGACAATAGCGTCAAATTTACAGAAAAGTCAATTCATAATCAAATATAATAAGAATGCTTTAGATTATGCTACTACAAAATCCTTAATCTTTGAGAGACTTATGTCACTTACTTTTGATTAATAGTTGGTTAAAGAGGGAACAAAGATACAGATGTGAAGCCACATACAGAAGAACCATTTGAAGAAACTGGACGGTGACAGGAAAAAGGAAGACTTTCATATTAATTTATTCAATAGTATTTATTGAGCACTGGACACTAGGACTGTGGTAAAAAACATGAGGGCCATAATCCCTATCCTCATGATGCTTTTATTTCAGCAGCAATAAATTCAAAAAGAAACAAGGGCAAGAACTCAGACTAGGGGGAGTAGAATCTGAAATGCATCCCTCACCTAGTGAAATCCTAAAAGATAAGCCACGCCTCCCAAAAAAGAAAAAAAAAGTCACTTGGTGTCAGATATCATTAATTTTAGTAATCAATGTGTCTCATGTTTTTATATTGCATTTTTAGTTTCAGAATGTGTATTTTTAGAGCGTATGGTTTATCACTCCAAAGTGACTGTTTAAATTAGACAATTAAACACTTAACACTCTCTCTGTAAGCTCCATAGTGCCTGGCACAATGAGAAGAACATACTAGGGTCCACTTAACTGTTGGTTGATTTCAACAACTAAATGGATTATTGTTTAATTGTAATGGAAATTATAACTAAATGGATTATGGCTATATGTGGTTTTCTATAAATTCAATCCCTTAAATTCAAATCAAGTCCCTAGGAATTTGTTACTTGTCTTCATCACTCCTTTGCCACCTGTTATTCATATTCCCTAGCCTAAAAAACACAGATAAGAAATTCCCCTTTCTTCCTATTCTCTTCACATCTCAGTTTCTGCAAGCTAATCAATACTTTAAAAGTTACAGTAACAGGCCGCACACGGTGGCTCACACCTGTAATCCCAGCACTTTGGGAGGCCAAGGCAGGTGGATCACCAGGTCAGGAGTTTCAGATCAGCTTGGCCAACACGGTGAAACCTCATCTCTAAAAAAATACAAAAAAAAATTAGCCAGGCGTTGTACAACACACATGTAATCCCAGCTACTTAGGAGGCTGACGCAGGAGAATCACTTGAACCTGGGAGGCGGAGGCTGCAGTGAGCCAAGATCACGCCACTGCACTCCAGCCTGGGCAACAGAGTAAGACTCCATCTCAAAAAAAAATTAAAAAAAAATAAAATAAAAATAAGTTACAGTAGCAGAAAGTTGAGGTCCTTCAATTCGGAAAAACAAAGTATGCTCATCATTTAATCAATTTGTCTATAAAACAAAGTGAAGAGGGGAACCACAAATCCTAATTCCAGAACCATTCATACTTATCTAGCATGTTCTTCTTCACTCACCCTACATAGGAAACAGGCACCAATGAGCAATTAATGACCACTAACATTAACTTATGTTCTAAATATGAGTCAAAAGCAACATGGATTTGTTTTCTTCTACATTGAGCAAATTTCAATTAATTCAACTTCTCTGAGTCAAGGTATAATCATTTTAAGAAGATGCATTTACTTTGAACATCTGAATCTCTAATTACTCAAGTGGTGATCAGAGCAAATGATTTCTGACCTAGTTCTGATTCTGGCTCACTATATAACCAAAAGGAACAACTTCTGTTATTCAGTTTTTAAGCAGCTGTGGACAATTACAGTTGACCCTCAAACAACCCTCAAACATGGGTTTGAACCGTGTGAATCCACCTGTATGCGGACTTTCTTCTACCTCTGCCATCCCCGAGATAGCAAGACTAATCTACTTCCGTTTAATGAAGAGTAAAAATATTTTCTCTCCCTTATGATTTTTCTTAATAGCATTTTCTTTCCTTTAGCTTCCTGATTGTAAGAACACAATATAACACACAAAATAGTATGTATAATACATATAACATACAAAACATGTGTTAATCAACTGTTTATGTTATCAGTAGGGCTTCCAGTCAATAACAGGGTATTATTAGGTAAATTCTGGTGGAGTCAAAAGTTATACCTGGATTTTCAATCTCACAGCAGTCAACACCCCCAATCCCCACGTTGTTCAAGGGTCAAGTGTACTTTCATTTCAGAGATGGAGAAAGCTCTGCTATATCAGCCACAGGAAACATAGTAGATCATCATTCACCTAAATTTCATAAGTCAGCAGTTTTTACATCATAGGTTTCAAGGGGTGCTGGCAACAACAGTAGCTGCTGTTAGCATGAGCAGGGTAGAGAACCTCAGCAGAACAGGTTCAAAAAACATCACACAGTCCTGGAATTGGTAACTCATTATTTTAGCATAGTAGATTCCAAAGAATAGATTTAAGCCTTACAGACCTAAGTTCTGCTACTTACTTAATTACATAGCCTTAGGCAAGTCACTGAGTCTCAGTTTCCTTATCTATAAAATGGGGATAACAATTATCCTGTAGGGCTAGTCAGACATATTATCATGAAAACTTAATAGCACTTAGCACGGAGCATGCTATAAGTGGTGGTTAATAACAACAGTTTTAACAAATGGTAATCATTAGCAATACTATTGTTATACATAATGGTTGTGCTGTGACATAACTCGCCAGTTCCAATTCTGTCCCAAGAAATGGAGCAATGTGAAAACAATGTAACATTCTGGCACATGTGTAATGAGACTGATCTAGCAATGGTAGCAATGGACCACTAGAAAAACAATTTTTTTTTTTGGAGACAGAGTCTTGCTCTGTCACCCAGGCTGGAGTGCAGTGGCGCGATCTCAGCTCACTGCAACCTCTGTCTCCTGGGTTCAAGCAATTGTCCTGCCTCAGCCTCCCCAGTAGCTGGGATTACAGGCATGCGCCACCACACCTGGCTAATTTTCGTATTTTTAGTAAAGACGGGGTTTCGCCCTGTTGGCCAGGCTGGTCTCAAACTCCTGAACTCAGGAGTGATCTGTCCGCCTCAGCCTCCCAAGGTGCTGGGATTACAGGCATGAGTCATGGCGCCCTGCCCAGGAAAACAATTTTAAATGTTCTTAATCAAAAACAAAAGTGATTGAAAAAAGCACATCTGCAGCAATCAATGGCAGGATTTACCTACAAATTTACTTCAGGCAACAATTAATACATGTGGGTTTACAGTTACAACATCAAGCTAACCAAGCAAGACCCCACTCCAAAAAAAAAAAATCTGCCCTAGAATTAAGAGTTTGCTTTGGTGCTTACTATTGCTATATTGCTACTTCTGGCTCCCCAGACTCTAAACATGGGTTTCTGAAAGTGTGGTACAAAGATTATCTGCAAAGCAACCAACTCTATAAATCACTGCAAACACCAAGGGTGGGAGACGGTGGAAGAGGACTCTCTAAAAGCCAGAAAGCATTGTTTGCTACTACAAAAGAACACTGAACTTGAAAATCAGGGTTTTAGTTCTAGCTCTGCTGATTAGTGACTTCAGGCAAATTATATTATCTCAGGTTTTGAGTTAAAATAAAACATAGAACCTAGTTTAAAGAGGCTCAAATAGGATCAACAGAAACAGACAGGAAATCACTTTAAAAACTATAAAACACAGAAACTATTTACCCAGAAATGTTAATATTCAGATGCTGAGAAAATAAAACAAGATACACTTTTAGAAATTTCAGTTATCCCCCTCACACAATCACACCGCTTTATCTTGCTCTCTCACTTTGGAAAGAAGGTTTTCAGGTGCTCTCATTCGGGAATACAGGCTGAATATCCCTATCCAAAATGTTTGGGATCAGAAGTGTTTTGGATTTCAGATTTTTTTTTTTCAGATTTCAAAATATTGGTGGTATACCAGTTGAGCATCCCAAATCTGAAAATCTGAAATCTGAAATGCTCCAATGAGCATTTCCTTTGAGCATCATGCTGTCACACAAAACATTCTGAATTTTGAAGAACTTCAAATTTTGGATGTTCAGATCTGGCATGCTCAATCTGTATACTACTGAATGACATGCTACTTTACACTTTTCTGAAAAGTTTCTCCCCAAAATCTTTACATAAAACAATAACAATAAATTACATAATTGAAAATATTAGTATTCTTCCCTGAATACCAGATGATGTTCTAGAATTAAATCACAGTCAAATAAATATAAATATTATAAATAAAACAAACACTACTTGCACCCTAAACAAAAGAGTATGGCCATCTACAAAGGTACAGTTTCTCACTAAATATACTAGAATGTCCTCAATATTATTAATACATTCACTACATTATAACTTTTTCATATTCAATAAATAGTTCAGACTAGACACTGGTGGGTAATACCAACCAGCATCAGCAACTAATATTTATTGAGTTATTTAGAATGCTACATGGGAGAAATCATTCAAAGCACTTCGCATATATCAACTCATTTATACTTCATAACAACTGTACAAAGTAGGTTACCCTTATTATCTCCATTTTCCAGATGAGGACCAGGCATCTGGCTTCAATACTCTTAACCTAAGCTGAACACTAACTTTACACTGAAAAATCTGTAACAACTTAAGGTTACCTAGGCGTCTGACACATTAACAAGATATTATAATACAGAATGGTAAGCAATACTGTAGGGGCAAGTGATGGGCTGAAAAATACTAAGTCTTCAGATACCACTACATAGTTAAAATTCCCCATGAAACACTAATTCCCATTGTAAAAGCAAGAATCCCAACTCGGCCTGGGGAAGATGAACACATTCTGTAAGGGTCTCTCATCTTTCCGTTCAATTAACCTACCAGTCTGCTATGGTTCTGTTACTTTCCTAGTGAAGAACAGCCTTCCCACAACCTTTTTCTTTCCAAAACAATCCCAAATCAAGGTAGAGATCAAAATCAGCATAAATTAGTTTTTACCAGAAACTAAGAAAGAGATTTCTTAAAAGATATGTATTATGATTTTTAAGTACTTAAAACAGGCAACTGACTCTGGACTAACCAAGTGTTGCTTAAGACAGGCTTTCCCTTAATATAACTTTAAAAAGAACTACTTTCAATTAGCATATCAAAGCTACCAGTTTCCACAGCCAAGACTTCTGCTTGTAACACAATTAATAGCAGGCCCCGTTTTACCTACACCCACTTGTAAATTGCCACCTGGGAACAGCCAACCCATCTGGGTGGCCAGGTGGCCCTGCTACTTAGGTTTCCCTCCTCATTCCCCTTTCAGCAAAAGAGATGATTATATTACCCTTCCTCACTAAACCTCATCCTCAATTCCATGCTATTTCTAGCATGAGTTACGAGCCCAACTGGTGGTGAGGAATGAAGGAGCAAGGACAGTAGTACAGAGGGCAAAGAAGAAAATAAAGGTGAAATCCCTCCTTTCTTAGATACTACATCAACCTTTCTACTGAGTTCCTAACCACTCTCTTCACACCTTTCAGTGGCCCTGTCCTATCACTAAAGCCAATGCCTTGTCTCAAGAAATCAGTGAGTTGTGGCCAACTGGAATGATTTTTGTCCTCTGAAACACAAAGGAAGTCATACATAACTCCTTTCCCTATAGGGAAAACAACACGGTATAATGGAAGAAGAACATATTCTAAAATAAGGTGAGCTTCTGGTGAGCTTCTGTTTCAATCTCAGTTGTGAAGCTTTTTATCTGTATGACCCTGTTTTCTCATCTGTAAAACAGTTAACCACCTCATAAGGTAGCTGAGTACCAAAAACGTACTGTAGCAAGAAATCAAGAGGCTGACTTTACATTTTTCACATGCCTCTCATACACAGTAAGGGAAAAAAACAAACAAACTCAGGATCAGTACCCCAAACCCTTGGAACACAGGCTCTCAAAGTTTTCTGACCACACAGCGCCGTAAGAAATACATTTTTCATTGTGACCCGGTACATACACACATACAATCACACACACAACTGAAGTTTCACAAAACAATACTATGCTATGTGTGATTCATTCTAACATTTTCTATTTTTTTTCTTTCTTTTTTGGTCTGTGGCAACCCGCTACACTGATTTTATAACCTTCCAATGGGTTGTAACCTGCAGTTCGAAAAGAAATTACTTTGCACTCTTGCCTCTCTCCACCTTTCTCCTCCCATGCCCTCCTCCCTCATCACACACAGAAAGCTCTGGTTAGTTTTGTTACCATTCCACCCTACAGGAGCCCCTAGAAGAGGATTTCCTAGGATGCAAACCCCAGCAGGTAGAAGAGAGATCAGGGAAGAAGCAAATTGTGAGAGTGCTCGGGAGAATACGTGCTGTCACTGGTCCAAGAAGGAATAGTAAATCTATTTTCCCTCAGAGACAGTTATTCTTTTTTTTTTTTTTTTTTTGAGACAGAGTCTCGCACTTTCACCCAGGCTGGAGTGCAGGGGTGCCATCTCCGCTCACTTCAAGCTCCGCCTCCCAGGTTCATGCCATTCTCCTGCCTCAGTCTCCCGAGTAGCTGGATTACAGGCGCCCGCCACCACGCACAGCTAATGTTTTTGTATTTTTAGGAGAGAGAGGGTTTCACCACGTTAGCCAGGATGGTCTCAATCTCCTGACCTTGTGATCCGCCCACCTCGGCCTCCCAAAGTGCTAGGATTACAGGCGTGAGCCACCGCACCCAGTGAGACAGAGTTATTCTTGGGGGTAAAATAAAGTTGTGTTGCTACATTAAAACACTGGAGGTAAAACAGGCTTGTGGATTAGTCTTCCTAGGAACTTAATCCACATATGTAACAATAATTCTGTAAGAAAATGCTCCCGCACAAAGTTTTTTAAACATATTTCTAAGTTGGGGGAGGGGTGCCACCTATACAATGTCCAAGAGATTGGCAAACTACAGCCCACAGGTCAAAATCCAGTCTGTATACAGCCCCTGAACAATGGTTTTTACATTTTTAAACGGCTGGAAAAAAAAACTCAAAAGAATAATACTCTGTGACATATGAAAATTATATGAAATTCAAATTTCAGTGCCCACAAATAAAGTTTTACTGGAACACAGTGACACTGGTTTATTTACATATTGTCTGACTGCTTTTGTGTTACAGCTGGCAGAGCTGAGAAACTGCAAAAGGGACTGCCTAAAATACTTACTATCCGGCCCTTTACAAAAAAGTCTGTGGACCCCCATTCTAAGTGCTCAAAAGCATTCAACATTCATTGATAAATATTTGTTAAGCATCTATTATGTGCCAGGCATGGAGGAAACGACATTTTAAGTCTGCTATGGCCCTTCTCATAAATATTAACGGAAGACAAGTTAAAAAAAAAGCTCAGAGGAATAAAAAGCAGTTGGTGTGTTGTAGGAACTACCAGAGAGCCAATATGGCAAAAGATAAGGATGGAAAGGGTCTATATCATACAGAACCTTTAAGGTCACTGTAAGGAATAAACCCTCTAATATCTAATATTCAGTTGTTTATGGAATTAACCCCTTTATTTGCAGACAGCCTAAAGATAAATGTCGACCCATCAGGCATCACAAATTCTGAATTCGAAGTGCTGGTATAATTCCCTTCAATTCTTCCTATTACTCTCTACTCCTTGAAAAACATCACTGTATTAATTACAAATATTTGACATAGCATTTCAAAGTTTTAAAGGCTGCATGTTCAGCAGAAAGTCAGAGAGAAGAAGAAAATTTTAAGTTGCATGTATGGCCACAAAAGCAAACAAGAGCATGTCCTTCGCAGGGACATGGGTGGAGCTGGAGGCCATTATGCTTAGCAAACTAACACAGAACAGAAAACCAAATACCACATGTTCTCACTTACAAGTGAAAGCTAAATGATGGGAACACATGGACAAGTAGAAGGGAACACTGGGGCCTATGGGAGGGAGGAGGGAGAGGATCAGGAAAAATGACTAATGGGTACTAGGCTTAATACCTGGGTGATAAAATAATCCATAAAACAAACCCCCATGACACAAGTTTACCTATGTAACAAACCTGCACATGTACTCCTGAACTTAAAGTAATTTTTTTTAAGTTGTATGTATGTATTTTTATGTGAGTACACTTGGGCTTGTGTGTGTAGCCTTTGATCCTTACTCAAACCTTTGAGGTAGGTACTATAAAACAGAAACTAAGCTTATGGAATTTTCCCAAGTCCACATGATATCCCACACTGTGGTAGACAGGCACAACACCCAGGTTTTCTCCGGGCAGAACGTTTGCTCTTCCTACTATATCAACCCAAGAATTTGCATAATTAACTACTTGCATTGAATTTGAAGATAAAGCAAGTGTTAGGGGTTGGTTTTTGTTTTTTGGTTTTTTTTTAAAGAAAACCATTCTTGCCAACAAACAGCTACATATGTACCAACAATATGAGCTTTTATTTCTATTAACCAGCCCTAACTGACAAATACAACGTTTCAATGGTTCTATTATCTATAACAGAGTAGGCTCCTCTGCTCCTCTGTCCTCTGGCTTAGTGAGCTGATTTCCTTCCATCATAGATGCAAGGCTAGATATTAATTACAAAAATACTGTCTAATTGAGGACTGCTAAATATATGTTGCCAGACTAACTAGAAACTACAGTTCTTGATGTGGGGATATTCTAGGGCTACAGTAGTGAAAAATAAGATCGGTGGTAAAAAGTCAAAACCACTCTTCAATGATTCAAAAGGAAAATGAAGCAAAACCACTCTTCTTCTCTGGCCCTAATCTTTTACTTTTACTCCATCCTTCAGAAGTGAGGATCAGCTTGAGAAGTTTATTCTTCCGAAGAATCATTCTGATGAAGGTAGTTACTGGAGAAAATAGTACCTGACAGTTTGTTAGGCCCTCCCAGCAGTAAAAGCTTGTGGTCAGCAGCTATTCAACCATTTTTCTGGCCATTCAGAAAGGTGTTTTATTCTACTTTGAATGCCTGCTAATCAAATTACTTTACTATTACCATATCCATCTTGTATATGTTATCTTGCAATTATTCATTATTTATCATCGTCCTCATTTACTCATTGACTTTTTGTTTCTCCTCATACAATTTTAGTGATTATTACAAGTTCATTCCAAGTCTTAGATTATATAAAATTAATTAGCAAATTGTATTTACTAATCCTAAAGTATGAAACTCCACTACCAGGTGAAAGAAAGGCCTAGCATCCAGTTCTTTTTCTAGAACTATTTTATTTAAGGTAATAATAAATAAAATGAACTATAGTATTCATAGGGTGAAACTGAACTTTATAGAAGGTGGCTTATCAAAGATGGTTAGTTTTACCTGCTTCCAAAATGAAAAAATCAAAGTGAAACCAGATGGAAAGAGGCAGGCCCCATTATATTTTTTAAATTCAGTAAAGTTTAACATCTCTTCTGGTTTTACCTGTGTGTAATAATGCAGTTTTTCCTAGGCAAAGATGCTGCTGCTGAACTCATGCCATAATAAAGAGCTTATTTCCCTGTGCCAAGCACCACGTCTCTACCAACAACAGGAGAAGCTTGAAATCTTTCCAGATAAAAACATTCAAGCTGAATACCTAGAGTTAGAGGCTGTAGCCCTGAGTAAAACAAATAGCCTAAAGTATTAAGTATTTATCCTTTCAGCCTTTATTGTAAGACCTTGATAACCTGAAAAGATATCAAATTTCTAAGAATTAAGATAGAAAATACACAGAGTTTCTACTTCTGAATCTTCAACCATACCAACAATATACTATATGACATTTGAAACAATAAAGAGGTGGTAAGCTTATGAAAAAATAGGCACCTGAAAAGGAGTAAAAGTCAGTTTCAGAGAGAAACAGGAATGTTTAGGTAAATAAGAATATAAATTAGCAAATGCACAAACTCTAAAGATAGAAATTTGTTACAAAAATTCAATAACCTCTAGTCTGTGTTTCATTATTTCATTTTCTGAGAATTTGTATTTGAAGTTCACAAGAAGCCTATCCATTCATGGTTTTTTTTAAGCAATGACAAGGAGGAAAAAAAAAATAAGATGACTAAAATAAGATACAAAAGGAAGACTGATAAGTGTAGGTAAGCTTTACAATACAATCAGAGAATGTTCAAAGCTGGAAGGGATCTTGCAGAGTCTCTCTAGCTTACACTGATGTAATAGGTTCCTAACTGGTCTCACCTCTTCACGCCTATACTCTTCCAATGTTTTTCAGAGAGCTGCCAAAGTGCTCTTAACACATAACCCAGATCTGCTCTTCCTTAAAACTCTTTGCTTCACACTGCCCTTTGCATTTTATTCTAATTCCTTCCCCTGTTAGATCAAAGACTTGCATGATCCTATCCCTATTTCTCCAGTCCCATCCCTGCATTCACTGCTTCAGGCAGCTAGTTAAATATTTACAGAGCTTCAGCTCTGTGCCAGAAACTGTGCCATGCACTGGAAGTATTAAGAAAAAGTCACACCCTCCCCCACCCCTCGTAGAGCTTACACTCTAATATTGGAAAGGACAAATAATAGGCCAGGTGTGGTGGCTCACACCTGTAATCCCAGCACTTTGGGAGGCCAAGGAGGGCAGATCACTTGAGACAGGAGTTCGAGACCAGCCTGGCCAACATGGTTAAACCCCTTCTCTACCAAAAATACAAAAATTAGCCAGGCATGGTGGCACACGCCTGTAGTCCCAGTTACTCGGGAGGCTGAGGCAGGAGAATCACTTGAACTGAAAGGCTGGGGTTGCAGTGAGTGGAGATCGCACAATTGCACTCCAGCCTGGCCGACAGAGCGAGACTCAGTCTCAAAAAAAAAAAAAAAAAGAGAAATAGGTAGATAAAGTAAACAGATGTGATATGTGATAAGGCAAATAGAGAGTAATCCTCTCAGCACCCTGTTAGTTTCTGTCAGAGCACATAGGACAATTTGTAATTATGTTATTCATTTGACTACTTACTTTATGACTATAAGCTCCAGAAAGGCATAATCATATCTGTCTTCATATTTAATGCTGTATCCCAAGCACTTACCATAGTGTCTAGCGTGTAGTTCAATATTGATTTGTTAAGTGAATGAATACCTATTTCACCCTCTTTAATTTAAGGATGAGTAAAGTGAAATCTTAATGGCTGTCAAAGGTCAAAGAAGAGTCAGTAGGAAAGTAGGAATTTGAACGACAGACTCTTAAGTTTTAGTCCAAAATATTATACCACATTCAAAATAGTGATCTCAAAGAATAGTCATTGAAAAGCTTTGTGTTTTCAAAGCTTAAAGTAGCTGGTACCTAAAAACAGACTTGAGAATCTTTCAAAACTTTACTTCTACTGAAAAGTTCTAAAACACTTAAAAAGTTTAAGAGAAGTTGCCCAAGAAAAAAAGATGTGTTAAATTCCCACTAATAAATAGAGACGATTTACTCCATTGCTTCTTCTTAATGCATGCTAAAACAATGAGACCTTAAAGAACTCTTTGTAAGGAACCATGATATTTGAATATTCTAGATATTTATTGGCAGCTATCTGGCTCTCTATAATGATATGTTCTTTGGCTGTATCCTTTAGTCAGAGTATTATTGCACATTAACTGATAAGTAACCTGCAAATGTAAATATCCCCCAAGAATCAAATCTATCTTTTTAATGTTTTACATACCATATCCTTTTATATGGGACTTAAAGATAGATTAAAAACGAATATGTAAGATCTACTCTGGACCAGCTGTTGTGTTATGTGGCATATCAATTCATTTAATACATCTTGGTTTACAAATTTTAAAAGTTAATCTCAGATTTTCAGAAATGTGCCAAGATCTCATAACTTGTCCATACCCCTTCCTCTTGAAATAATGCCTTGGAACAAGCTTGATATATCACATATAGTTATGAAGATGTGAAGAACAGTAGACTTTTCCTTTAAAATAAAAATTTTAAAGTTAATAATCATAACTAGGAAAACTACTCCCTCTAAGCTTTATAAATAGGCTTACTTTTATTACAATATGTAAAGACTTGATTCAATTTTTAAACCTTTTGAAAGGCAATCCCTCCCCACATGTGTAGCCAGTGCTTCTAATGTAGTAACTATCTTCTTGCTTTACATTTATTTTCTTTAGCAATATTAGGGAATAAAGTGATTCCCAGTGTGACTATAGCCAACCAAAGAAAAAAACTAGTCCAAAAGAATGGTCACTGAAAAGTTTAGGTTTCAAGTGTGAATACCGTATACCAAGTTCAGAAAAGTATCTAAATCTACTTCTTTAGAACAGTATATTTTACTGTAGGGTCTCATACAGATTTCAAAGAATATAATCTGGAAGACCAGTATGAGTAATTACTGAAATCTGACCATCATATAAACATAAACAACATACTGAGCCACTAATGCTTAGAATTCTTTAACTAGACATCACAATGAAGACATATCCATCATACAGCCTGCCCTTTTAAGAGAATATTACATGCTATCATGTTTTATTACGTACTCCTGTTTTTCCAAATATATGTCTTTATTTTTATTCATGCTTATCATCTAAAACTATATCTGCCTGTAAACTTTTTTAGTTACGAAGGCACTTTCAATTTTCCTCTGGCTCATTACTTCTTTACCAATTTCATTTAGTAGTGCTATCATCCTACCTTAGTCTTTGAGTTGCTTTTCAGTCCTATATCCACATATGGGGTATTTGGGACATACATCAGGATATGTATCATTCACTCTTACCTCCTCAGTTTTAATTAGTTTTCATCTGAATTTAAGAGTTAATACCCTGAGATTGTCCTACTCCATCAAGCAATTATGAACTCTCTTCATCACACAAATCTCTTCCTCAGATTTAGTCAAAATTTCTCCATCCCACCTTGCCTTCATCCATGGTCAAGTTTACTCTCAAATGCCTGTTGTGTTCCTGATGCTATTTTATGTCTTTTCCTTCATATTAAGATTAATATCTTTCCTAATCTTCTGCTAAGACATTTTTTCCAGTATTAAGTCCAGCAAGTCTTTCCTAAATTAAAAAATACCAACTCCCCCAAATTACAATCTAATTTTGTTTCAGCACCTTCGTGTTTATTCGACTAGTCCAAAAGAGAGAAGACCTTAGTCGGGGAAGAGCCAAGCTGTCCCTTGAGACCAGTTTTCCCTATATTCTATGAATAGGCATACATTCTCTATTGTAGATTAATTAATGACCATATTTTTCAGTGCATGTATTTTTCATTGCACTCATTTATGTAGGTAGCTTCCTTATCCACTAAAAGAGTATTGAATACAGAAAATAAGGATTGTTGAACCAGGTCACTGGTTTTAGGGATTTACAATCCATTAGTGGGTCAATGAATCAATTAATGGGTCATGATCAACGATTTTTAAATGAAATATAATATAAAAATACATAAGTGTCCTGCACATAGTTAAGAGTACACAGTTCATGAAACTTTCATTTCCGATGCACACACACACACATACACACACCCCTACTACTACATGGGAACTAAGTCATAATGCAATGTGTAATTCTTATTGTGAATTATAATCAAAAAAGTATGAAAGCCATGGAACACGAAGATACCTAAGATCCCCTCTAAATCTATATAATTCAAATTATAATTTTAATTATTTTTAAAAATTTAAATTTGAACATAACTTAAAGATATCAAAACAATCAGCAAAATCTTTTCTTAATAAAATGTCACCACTGAACTCTAACCTTAAAATTATAGAATCATAAAGTTTTTAGAGTAGGAAAAAAAATCAGGGGTCATCTAATCCAAGTTCACCACTTCAATACATTAAGAAGGCAACTGTGGCTCAGAGAGGTGAAATAATTTCATCTCATTCATTTAATAAACATTTGCTGAGCACCTATTGTGTACCAGGTTCTAGAAATGGGTGTGTGGATAAAGGAAAGATGTCTTCAAAGAGTAGAAACAGGAAAGTAAACATTTGCACAGTCTAAAGTGGAAATAGGCAAGTAAACATTTGCAATAATTACTGAAATCAAGGTCATTTACAAGGTGTTAGATGAACAGAAAGCAACTAACTCAATCTGGGTTGGGTGACAGAGAAAATGTTTCTAAGGAGGTGATACTTCTCAGTCTTAAAACCAAAAAGGGAAGAGGAAGAGTAACATATAGGAAGGCACCATACTGACATATAATAAAGGATGACACATTTAAGAAACTGCAAGTCAAGTCTGTATGGATGGAATATAGTACTCATGCTGAGGAGAAGCTGCAGCAGAACACCTAGCATTTAATATTCAAACCACTCTCTGAGGTAGGCACTATTAACACCCCCTCATTGTGTAGATGAGAAAACTGAGACACACAAAGGTGAAGTAACTTGACCCAGGCTAGGTTATGAAACCAAGATTTAAACCAATTAAGTCTACATCCAGAGTCTATACTCTTAACCAATACCAAGAGGTTAAAAAAAATAGGCAGGAACCAAATGATGAAGGATTTTTTATGACATTCTAAGACTTTAGATTCTATGATAAAGGTGACCCACAGTCAGCGGAAGGTTTTAAGCAAAGGTGACATATTCAGATTTATTTTTTAATAAGATCACTCCAGCAGCTATGTAGATGGACTATAAAGAAAAGGAAGTAGTGATAGGGAACTGGTGAATCTTAGCTAGAAAAGTGCTACAATAATCAAGTAAGAGAAAATGATAGATAAGCTAGGTACCGGCAGTGCTGACACCAGAGCTCAAGTCTACCAACCTCTATGACCACATTCTTGATCACTATCCATATGAACTTTCCAATTTTTTTCCTCAGGCTCACCACTCTAACAGTTCAAAAAAATCCAATCTCAGAGACAAAAACATATTTCCCTTAAGTCTCTTTATTAAAACAAAGCCTGACCTCTAGATGCACTGGGTATACAAAAGTGACTAAAAAGAAATCTAGGTGGAGAATGACAGAAAGTCAACTTCTATCTACAGTAGTTTTCTTACCTTCTTGATTTCTCCTCCTCCTCCTCCTTCCTCTATACACTATTCCCGGAATTTTCATGTTCAATAGTCAATTTGAAATCAATGTTCTGTCTAGACATGACTATTTTACAATCTAACAGAATTAAATCTACCACAGAGGAAGTCTAATGTGGTCCTATCAGTGGCAATAAATATACTCTTGGGTCCAGTCAAATGTTGGCTTAAACAGAAATGATGAATGAATAATAATATGAGTGAAACTTTTTCTTAAGCAGCAAAGAGTTAAGGAAAACCTGAATATTAAAAAAGAGAATAAGAGCAATCTAAAGTTCAAGCCATTTGATTCCAAGAGAGTAACACTACTCCCAAGGCGGTGTGTGAGGTAGTCCAGAAACCAGCAAATGAAAGAACAGTGGAAAAGACTATCTGGTCAATTCTCAAGCATTCTAAATTCAATTCGTTTTCATTAAAACCATGGGTAAGCCCTCTTGAGCCACCCATGATGCTAAGCAACAAGTGGGTTCCACAAGCAAGCAGTATAGGGAAGTACAGAAGGGTCAGGGGAAGAAAAGGGAGTAGACAAAGAAGGGAGGAAAATGGAAAGGGAACAATGATGAAAGAGAATGGAAAAAACAATGAGTTACAGAGCAGTGAGCAAAAAGTTAAGGCATACCAGTGACCCTAGTATCAAATGTTGCCAAGCTTACCTATAATCTGAGACAATATGGCAACTGGCAACATAACAGACCATGAAAAGACAAATTGTAATCACGGACTTATGAGATATCAAAGATGAGAAAATCAGAGTAACACTTTAAAAAGTCAAAATGTAACAAAATAAAGTCTTAGAATCTAAATAAACAATTTAGAGATTACTAAAATCTCATTCGGTTTAGTTGTGCTTCACTTCTTAAGAACAGTGAGTCTGGTGGACCCAAAAGGTGAAAATGTCAGTATCAGTGAAGGGTATGGAGAGGTGTGTTACAAAAACACTGTGAGGCTCATCTGGACACCATTTGCGGGAATTACTTTAGAATTTTCCTCTCTATGGTATAACGCTACTTAATTTGCTAAGAGTTTCACTGTAATTCTTATCTTGGTTGGCTGGGTTAACTTCCTTAAAACCAGAATTCAAAACAAGGTAAGCATTTTATTAATTATGGTCAAGATTTAACCTTAAAAAGGGAAAGGATCTGCAATAGATCATAAAATATTACTTACTGTATCGTAAATTAGTCTAACGGTAACCAAAACCCAGCTAATGATTTTCAAGGTAATTATGTAATTAAGAGATTAGGTTAAAAGTTTCTTGAAATTAAAGTTAGCTAGACAAACGAAATATCTTTTTTAAAAAAACAGAATTTCTACCTTGAAACTATTCAGGGAACATGTAACAGTGAACATATTTCAGGCAACATGTTAAACACACACGAATATCACCATAAGGCAACCAATGATGTCAGTAAGAATAAAGTAAAGGCAAATATCCTTAAAGATCATATCATGGCAAAGAAAATCCTGGATCTAAAGCAAATATACTAAACTTGACACCTTAAGCAATCATTCATCAGGTCCAGAAACATGCAGTCTTCATGAGCACTCTATCAAAATCGGTGATAGGAGAGTTTATCCATAAGTCATCAGAATATTTTTATTATAGTATAATAGGATGAAAGAATGTGCATATCTATAGTCTGTTTCTCTAATTTAATCATATTCTAATTTAAAAGATAATGAAAAGATTAAAAACTTTCAATACAAGGTCCCCTGGAGATCATCAATACCATGTACTTGTAAAATTTAGATTACTAACTTTAGGGGGAAAACAGCAGAGCCCTTTTACTAATAAACTAATGCTTTTAAAATTTAAGAGTTTAGAACTGAGTTTTTCCTTTTTTAAAAATTTGTATTTTAGGTTCGGGGGTACATGTGAAGGTCTATTACATAGGTAAACTCATATCATGGGGGTTTGCTGTGCAGATTACTTCACCACCCAGGTATTAAGCTCAGTGCCCAATAGTTATCTTTTCTGCTCATCTCCCTCCTCCTACGCTCCATCCTTGAGTAGACTCCAGTATCTGCTGTTCTGTTCTTTGTTTTCATGTTTTCTCGTTATTTTGCTCCTACTTATAAGTGAGAACATGTAATATTTGGCTTTCTTAGAACAGAGTTTTTTGACCTCTACACTAGTGACATACTGAGCCAGATAACTCTTTGTTGTGGAAGGCTGTACCGTGCATTGTAGGACAATTAGAAGCATCCCTGCCCTCTACCCAACTAGATGCCAGTAGCACACCCCGCCCCCTGTTGTGACAACCAAAAATGTTTCCAAATGTCCCATGAATGGGGATTTGGGGAAGTAGGGAGGGGGAATCACCCCAGCTTGAGAACTATTGGCTTAGATCATAAATAGGAAAAAAAAAAATACAAAATGAATGGAGGGAGAATTTTGTTTCATTTTGTTTCTGGTCTCCATGCTTCAATATATTATATTTGAATTTGACCACAGACAGCATTTATAAGAGATTCTGCCTTTTAGAAAATAAAATATTTAACATCCATCACTTGTTAGTCAAAGTTCAAGAGAATCCCAAAAGATTCTCTGTACTGTCAACTCCCCCTCCAACCACACATACATTCACACATACACAGTACTGCCTAGCTGAACTGAAGAAAACATAATTACCATATTTCCATTTCCTATTTCATCAAATACACTGACCATACTGCTCCAGCTCCCACAAAATCCAAAGGAATTCTCAACTTACTTCAATGCAACTCAAATACCACAATAGCTGCATAACTGTAGATAGGATAAATCTAAATACTAAGGCAAGTATTAAAGTCATTCTTATACTTTAACAAACTGTGGGGAAAGATACAAATAAACCACAACGGCTATAAAAAGAAAACTAAGATTTATGTTTTGAAACAGAATCTGAGGAAGTATGAGAGGAATGAAAAAATTCAAAATCAAAGATAATCTGAAGGCACTCCAGGATAGGGGCAAAATTTGAAATGTTTCCCCTGGAATGAGAGAGAGGAGCAAATTATACACTTGGCCATATCCAACAGGAATGGTCTGCATAATCAGTCTCCACAATACATACCATGGGATGGAAACTGAAAAATCAGAGTCCACGCCATAGTAAACATCCCTTCTAAATACCTGGAACAAAACTGTTCCTTACTATTGTTTCCCATTTTGACTTAAAAAAAAAAAAAATCAAGTATCTAGAAATGAAAAACTGACAATCTGAGAATTTTTAAAATTATAAAAACAGTCACCTCATGCTTCCAACATGTCAGATTACACATTTTGTAGAAAAATCAATTAGTTGGAGAAACACAATAACCCTTCTTTAGAGTGCATCTAATCCATAACAAAAGCCTTTTAAAAATCAGACATTTTAAGTACTCAAAATCTTCATGTATAAATATGGATTAAGGTCTTTATGATTATTTCAATTATCTTCAACAGAATCACATATTTTAGTTCAACTGGGAATGTTCATCTTAAAGAGCCTATGCAACAATATAATATTAGTTTAATGTAAGTGGAATATCTATATGCCCTATAGCAACAAAATCACTTTATTTCAAAATTATAGCTATTAACCTCCTGGCCCACTGAAAATAATCCTGGCCCAATGAAAATAATCCCACAAGAAACTAATGCTCAATTATTTCCACTACCAAACCAAGCAGAGGAAGCTGTAAGATCTGTAGCGACAGCCTGCTTTTCAAGAAGTAATACCTTGAGACTGCTCAAGAATAACCTCCTTCATCAATTAGTGTGACTCAGGTGGGTTTGGGAGGGAATAATGTCCACAATTCCTTGGTCAGTGGCCATGATGCCCCTCCTCAAGGGCAAGAGATCAGAACAAGGGATTTGAACAAGAGGAGTTCACCAGCCACAACATATAGAAGCAGAGAAAAAAGAGTACTACTGGAAAGATAAAAACTACATGGTTAAGTCATGTCACAAAAGCAAGAGGTTCAGTGTTATCAAGGCCTTCATTCATTTCAGACACACCATTGTTTAGCTTCCTTCCCAAACCGTGCACAAAAAGAACTGTCAGCCTGCCTTAAGCATGTTCCTTCTTCCATTTAAACAGACATGATTCTTTTGGTTAATCTCTGGCAATGATCGCCATTTCACAACACATTCAGCCCACCCGGAACTGATCAATACCACTACAGACATAAGACTAGACTTTATCCATTTATTAACCACAAGGAAATGTACCATTCAGCAAAATTCTATACATTACAAAAGATTCTATTTAAAGGGGGGTGGGGAAGACGGACACAAACACACACACACAAACACACACACACACACACCCCACAGAGGTACACAAAGAAGACTACCACCCTTTAATTTTCCTGTGGCAAACGAGATAAAGACATGGCCATGAAACCTGTCAATTCGCTCACCCCCCCCCCCCCCGCCCCAGTCCCCTGTAATTCTATGCCACAAGCTCGTAACTGAAATACTAAATTTTACGATAAATAAATCCAATGAGACTTCTTTAAAATGTTTCATCTATTGAACTAACTCTCCTGTTATGTACATCTGCACACCTTTGACCTAGATGCTGTATTCATTTATAGAATTTCAAATACAAAAGACTAGATAGTTGTTCCAACCACTGGTTGCAACCATAGAACGTCCTCACAAAATCAAAATTTCCAATATAAAATGGCCAGTTTATTCCCCCAACCTTGAGCTAAAACCTATTCTATGAGTCCACTATATTTAACAAAATCAATTTCATATGGATTGTTCTAAACCGAACACAATGCTTCAATACAAAGCGTTTAAAGTAAGTATTCCGTAGGTAAGCAAAATCTATGCCCCAAAAGAGCATACAAATGGTGGTTGAAAGCCAGCATATTACCAACACCAAGCGGCATACCTCTTCTGTACTGGGTTATAGTTAACACTCCAACAACCACTACAACTATTTTTAACACTGCTGGACACTGAAGTTGAAGAAAACGTGAGGGGAGACCCAGATTAAATTGCTGATAGGATGTATTGTTTCTCACAGCCAAAATTAAGCAGCAACTGGCCTGATCTATGTCGTGATATTTACCGGTGAAGCACTAATTAAACGACGACAAAAAGCAACCCTTGTTTTGGAGGAGTCCACACTAAATACTCCTTTCAGATCTCAACCTTTGCATAAATTGTCACTTGTGGTATTTGCGGCTTAATTGCAACCCAACCAGCGCTGTCATCCAGTTATGGCCACAAAACATGACTTTCTCACTTCCACAACAACACAGCACTCACTCTTATCAGCTCGCCGACCCAACTCAAAAGGAGAAAAATGCATGAAGGTTTGTAGATCACAATCAGACCTGGGAGGGGGGTGGCAGTCGAGGGGCGCAGGGAGTGGGCAACCTCCTCAGGCTTCACTGGAGTCTCCGACCCGACACCAGCCGCGGCCCCCAGCAGCGGCCGCCGCGGCCGCAGGAGCAGCCCCGCCGCGCCGCGCTCCCTGCACCTACCTGAAGAACAGGAGATAAGAAAGACTGCAAACGCCAACTTTGCAGCAGCTCCCATTTTCCCGAGGCGCCGGGGAATCCGGAGGAAGTTCTCGCTAGATATCCAGTTCCCTGGGTCTTCCTCGGAGACAAACCTCCTGGTGTAAAATCAACCGTCATAAAACATATTCGGAAGCCCAGACCAAAAATAAAAAAATTTAAAAACTAAAAAAAAAAAACGTTCACTGGGTTTTAAAAAAAGAAAAGAAAAAAGAGCACAACGATAAAAAATAAAATGCACCACGGGGGAAAAACCGCCACACACACGCACAACACACAAAACCAAACAACGAAAAGCCAACAACAACAAAAGCGGGTTTAAATCACTGTCAAAATCACTGTCAGCTCCGCTCGCCTCTCCCGTCTCTGGGAACAAAACGCCAGGCTGAGGCGACGAGGAGGCGGCGGCGGCGGCGGCGTCCGCAGCCGCCCGGACAGTCTGGGAACCGACTGGGTCCGACGTCCGGACCGACCTTCAACCCGGACACCTAAAGTCCGAGGACCACTGGTGGCCGAGCTCGCGACGGTGGCGGCGAGGCGGCTGCGGCGCGGGGAAGGAGCGGCTGGCGGCAGCGGCAGCGGTGCAGGCGGCGGCCAAGTTCTGGTCCAGGCTCTGGCTCCGGCTCCGGGCTCCGGGCTCGGCCGCGTTTTCGGTCTCCTGGCCTCCGCCGGGCTCCGCCCCCCAAACTTCCGGTTCCGGCCCGAAGCTGGAAGCCAGGCGCAGCGGAGGAACGCTCGGCGGCAGCTGCGGCGGCGGCGGCAGCGGCGGCGGCGGCCGGGCGCAGCGCGCGTGCCGGGCCGGGAGCGCGAGGAGATTGTCGGGGAAGCGAGGCGGGAGAGGGGGAGGGGTGAGAGAGCGAGGGCGGGGCCGAGTGGAGGGCGAGGAGGCGGGGCGGACGGAGGCTCGATACCGCGAGGCCTCGGCGTCCGGCCTGCTTGGGCGAGAGATACCGCGACAAAGGGGCGCGGGCGCCTCAAAGTCCCTAAGCTGTGGCTGGGCTGTTGGCCGGGCGAGTAGATGCGGGCTGGGCTGGGCACGACCCGTTTCAAATCGCGTCCCACGGGCCTCTCTGGAGCGCCCGCCGGAGGGTTTAGGGGAAGCCCAAGAGGAACAGGACCCCGAGGTGGGGCGAGTGGCCGGGGACTTCTCCAAGGGGCGTCTGCGGCGCCCAGTCTTTCCTCTGGGGGGACGCCTCGTCCGCTCTAAGACCGAGGAGTCGGTGGAAGGCGGACGTGGGAGCTGTTTCGCCGCGACCGCCGAGCTGCCCAGGCGAGCTCGCGACGCGCGAGCTGGTGTCGGCGCCCCCAGACTTAGCACTGCGTCCCACCGCTGCAGCTTCTGCACACGCGTGCTGTCTTGGTGACTGGAAAAGAAAAGAAAAAACTCACGGAGAAGGGCTGTCCACCCGCTCAGGATATTCACGCCATTTATCACGATGCGCAACTTGAATCCATTCCCGCCGTTCCTTTTACACACAAAGCATTGTGTTGAGAACTGTTTTGCAAGTCATAGGAGCGCAAATGTTTGTTTACTGCGCTTTGAAGAAAAAACTGAGAATTTCGAACGACATATTTGATGATCAGACAAGTGATTACTTGTTTAAATTTTAGCTCTTTATAAGGGCCTGTTTTTACCCCTTAATCCATGTTGATTGCTTACAAGCTGTGTGCTAGGCACGGAATGGGAACCAACAGGTAAAAATAGGATGGATTCCCTACCTCAAGTAGCTTTTAGTATTTGCTGTATGTAGTTGGCTGCAGAATACAAACTAAAGACTATTGAAGGTAGTTGCTGTATCATTTACCACACTTCAGTGAGCTTCGTGAAGGTACAGATCTTGATTTTTTTCCTTATTTTATTCCAGCACCCAGCAGTATCAACTAGCACAAAAGTGCTTAATAAATAATTGTATAAATGACTAAGGGATGACTGCCTTTCTCTTGAATACAGTCTCCCTTAATGTACTCTACGAAGTTTTGGTTTTTAAATAATAAAGCAACTGTACTATATGGCTAATTCATGTTTCACTTGTGGTTTACTGATTCCCACCTTTTCCCACAAAGCCAAGTCTTCTCACTTATATTTATAGCAGTTTACTTCCTCTAAATTACTCTGTATATCTGTCTATTAAGTTCATCCTGTAATTATCTGCCCATTTCTACAACTTGTCAGGGTTATTAATAATCACTTTGGCTCTTTAAATTCTCTGCAAGATTTCCAGTTCTCAAATCGTGGTGCTCAGAATTTGACTGACACTTGCAACAGTTACAAAGTCCCAAGTTGGTGTTAAAGGTATCTGAATGATCTCATGTACTCCCATCTTTATGAGTTGGTCAAAGAAATATGTATAAACCTTCCGTTCTCTGGTTGATTTAAGAATTGCACTAACGGTTCTGGAATGGAAGAGTATATTTTACTGTAGAAACACTTGAAGTTCATTACAGAATTTGATGTCAGGGTCAGGCCGCACTCTTGTCTTATCTGTGCATCATTTCAATATTTCTTTAATTGTGAAACCAGAGCAAGTGGAATAACTGGAATAGCGAGTAATACAACTGAAACTTGAAAATATATTCTTTATCTTACCAACTAAATTTGCCAGTGTAAGAATAAGCATGAAAAATGTTTTTCTGTAGTATTAAAGAGAAGCAGCCAGGCTTCACTAGGACATTCCTTTCTAACAAAGACAAAAAATAACTCCATGGGAAAAGTATTAACCAGTAACAGTAGCTATTCTGTTCCTAAATGTGTTCGTTTACCCCCTTGTTTTTTTTTGTTTTGTTTTGTTTTTAATTCAAAAATAATGTAACCTAAAATGACAAGGAATTGTGACTGATTCCCACTGGAGCTTCAAAGCTTAAAAGGAGGTAGCCACAGCTAACCCCATTGCCCTTCTTTCCTCCCTGTTTTCTAGAATCACTTTTTAAAATCCACAAATCCAACAACCACTTCCTAACACACTGCAAGGTGTAAAACCTGGTTTGGGAAGGAAAATGAGAAAGGAGAGGAAAGGAAAAGGAAACATGAATTCTAATCTATCAGAGCATCGGACATTATGAGATAAACATCTTTAGCTAACTTCATTCACTTCCCAACCCCAAGACTTAGCCTTGTGGCCACTCCATTCTAGCAAACTCCAATGCTAGAATTTGAAGTTCAGAGTCCTGCCAAGTTCAATTGAACTGAAAATTATTCCCAGGTGGAACAATCTTGAGAAGCCAGTTCAGTCTAGAGTGTTGGCTGGATGAGGAGATGAGGTAAATAAGTGACACACATCTGCTTCCAGAGTAAAAGATTTTGTGTTATAAACTCATGTCTCAAAAATATGTGAAGAAGTTTAAATCTTCAGTTCTGAAGTAGAGCTGGAAATGAACTGGGTTATAATTGAACTTGCCTTTGGACCCACCAACAGACACTTTAGCAAGACATGTCTAATCTCTTCCTTCATGTTCAGGAAGATGACTGAAAACCTTTGGAGTATGAAGGATGTTAAGTTCCCCTTAAATGAAGGATTTAGAAGCATTTCGGCTGCTTTCTAGCTACTATAAAAATCTCATATGTTCAGATAACATGGGCATTCTTGAAGTGGCACAAGTAACGAATTTCTTATATGCCAATGCTGTAAGGCATAATGCATGGGGAATAAATTTGGTAACTTGGTGAGTCCAAGGAAGGGAGAAATGATCGATGTCTCTTTTATAAATAACCCCCTCTCCTTAAGTGCCCAAGGTGGGAAGAAAATTGTCTACATCCTAGCTTTTGCTGCTATTTATTCCTCCCCTTCTACTTATGTCCATCTATATAGTACTGCACTATGTCAAGGGGGTCAAAAAGACATATTGAGAAGGATAAGAATGTGGGAATGGATAAGGGGAAAAGTGTTAAGACAAAAGATTTTAGGTGAAGAAAGTGAGTTAGAAGAGTTAAGAGAACTGTGATGTAATACAAATCTCAAAGACCAATTGATTTCTCTCTAACGTCCCAGAGGTAATATTTGACTTTTTCTCCCCACTATCACTCCCTTCAAAATTCAAGAAATGTGTAGGAAACAAAACTAACAGGCTTAATTTGGCAACGATTCTTTCCTACCCTCTACTTTAAATTCATGACCACAGTTGCTTAATTTTCTTGAACAGGTACTAGGACTCAATTCCTCCCCATGCTGATAACCACAGTGCCTACTCTAACGCCACTGAACAACTGTCAGAATCCACACCCCCAAGTGGTTCTGAATTATGGCATTACTGATGCTCCCCCATTGGCGGGTAGCAGGTGGGAAAGGTGTTGGTTTGGACAATAACTGGCAAGGGTGGTGGCACTGGATTTTAGTGTCCTGGGACTAGGATGCTAAATACTCCGCAGGAGGTTGGGCATTTAGCATACCCAACAAAGAATAGTTCAGGATTTGAGATCTATTACCTTAAACCAATATCAAATGGAAGGATGATGTAGTAAACCCACATTACTCAAAGTGTATGTCTTAAACTAGTGCTGGTCTCAAACGATTTACTAATATTTAATGAGATACGCAAGGACATAGACAACAATTGTTTAGAAATTTTGTAGCGACTTGATACTAATTTATGTCTGTTGAAAGTATAAAATAATTGAGCTTATGTTTTGTTATTGTTTTAATTTCAAGGGTTTTGCTTTCTGTTTTTATTTTTGAGATAGGTCTCACTCTGTCACCTAGGCTGGTGTGCAGTGGTGCAATTACCACTCACTGCAGTCTTGACTTCCCAGGCTCTGGTGATCCTCCCACTTTAGCTTCCTGAGTAACTGGGACTACAGACGTGTGCCAAACATACCCAGCTAATTTTTTTTTTCAACTTTTTTGTAGAGACAGCATTTTGCCATATTGCCCAGGCTGGTCTTGAACTCCTGAGCTCAAGTGATCTGCCTACCTCAGCCTCCCAAACTGCTCAGATTACAGGTTGAGCCACTGTACCTGGCCTCAAGTTCTTAGTGATTCAATTTTATTGTACTTTGACTTCACGAAGGTCTCATAGATTGGAAATTCATCATAGAAAATCTAAGAGTGGATTTCCTGCTGGAGTAGAAAGCAGACTACATACACAATTCTTTCTCAAAAAAAAAGTCCTTCATCCATTTTGACAAGGGCTTAAAATCTTGAATAAAGCTTTGATGTTATAGTCCTGAAATTTTCTATAATACAAGTCTGCATAAGGGTCAGTCATTTTCATTACACTCTCTGTGGCATTCATTTATTCAACAAGTAACTATTAGGTACAGAATTTGTGCTAGGTTTTGGTTGTACACGTGTCAAATGAAATGAATATAGTTTCCACCATCACTGAACTGACAGTATCATGAAGAAGACAGGAAAACAGCCAGTAAACAAGTAATTCCCAAATGGAAAGGATTATTTATAAAAGAACCAGAATGCTGAGATAAAGAGCAATGGGATAGTATAGGAAGAGGGAATCTATTTAGAGAAAATGATTCAGGAAGGACTTACAAAGGATGTGACATTTCAACTGGAACCTGGAAGATGAAAAGAAGATAACCATGAAAGAAGCTAGTGAAGAAGAAACAGTATGTATGATATATTTAAGAAATTGAAAGAAGGCTCTCATGGCAATGAGGAGAGTAGTATGAATAAGGAGAGAGAGGAAAATAGGCTCCAGTCTATGCAACAGCCTATGGATGAAAGTAAGGTCCTTGGTTTTTAGTCAAAGTGAAGTAGCAATTCATTGGAGGGTTTTAAGTCAGGGAGTTGTGCGGTCTGGCTTATGTTTAACAGATCACTCTGGCTGTTACATGGAGAGTGAGTTGTAAGAGATTACCAAAGCAAGCAGAGAAATTAGTTAGACGGGTATTACAGTAAGTCAGACACGAGACGATAATATTGTAAACTAATACAGAAAGAAGTAGGCAGATTTAAGATATGTTCTGGAAGATATGCTGATGGATTGGATGACTCCTGCTTTTTTTCTTGAGCAAATGAGTAGAGGTCATGTCATTTATTGAGATGGGGAAGATTTAAAAGGAAGAGATATTATAGGGCAGAAACTGGAAAGATGAATAGTGAAAATACTCAGTTTTTAAAATATTATATTTAAGATGCCTGTGAGACACTCAAATGGAGATAGATGTAACATAAGCAAGTGGATCTACATGACTGAAGTTTGGAGCAACATGCAATGCTACAGATATAAATCTGGGAGTTGTCACCATACAAATGGTATTTAAGGCCATAGAAATGAATGAGTATCTAAATAGGGAGTAGAGAGAGAGAAGAAGAAATGTAGCAATCAAGTGGAGGATTAAAAGCCAGGAAAGGGAATGAAGAAGTGGTGGGCAGAGATGAAACAAAAACCAGGGGCGACGGATGTCACATGTGGGAGTCTTTTACAAAAGGAAGATAGGGACAGTGTTGAATCCGATAGAGGCATACAGCAAAATGAAAAACAAAAATGTAAGCCATTGGATGTGGCATCATGGAAGGAATTAATGTCCTTGACGGTAGTGTCAGCAAAAGCTAGATGGAAATATTTGAAGTCAATGGTAAATGAAAATTTAGAAACATCAAAAATAACAAAGCCTTGGCGGGCACAGTGGCTCATGCCTGTAATCCCAGCACTTCAGTAGCCCAAGATGGGCAGATCACCTGAAGTTGGAAGTTCAAGCCCATCCTGACCAACACGGCGAAACCCCGTCTCTACTAAAAATACAAAAATTAGCCAGGCGTGGCAGTGCATGCCTGTAGTCCCAGCTACTCAGGAGGCTGAGATACAAGAATTGCTTGAACCCGGGAGGCGGAGGCTGCAGAGACCTGAGATCGTACCACTGCACTCCAGCCCGGGGGATAGTGTAAGACTCAGTCTTAAAAATAAATAAATAAATGCATACATAAATAAAAACAAAATACAAAAAGAACAAAGCCTGAAAGACATTTGGCTATTTTTTAAAAATCAAATAAATGGGATGGTGGCTAAAGGGAAATGCACAATCAAGAGAGGATTTTATTTTGTTTCTCTTTTTAGAGGAGACATCATAAATTACATATGTAAACTCATAGGTATGGTGCCATATGAGGAAAGATTGAAAATGCTGAAGAAAGGAAAACTGAATGGGCAAAATACTTGTGAAGGCAAGAAAGGACAAGCTTCAGAACATGAGAGTTAGGTTGGCCTTTGAGAAGAGAGTGGCTGTTCTCTTCCTCTTTCTCCTCTTCCTCCTCCTCCTCCTCTTCCTCCTCTTCCTTTTGAGGCAGGAAGCAGATGAGTTTACAGAACTGAACACCAGAGAATGATGGCAATCCCAGCTGAGGGCTCTTCTTTTCTCTGAAATATAAAGCAAGCTTAAAGTAAAAGGGGCATGATGAAAAGGTACAAAAGAGTCCTAAATGAGACTAGAGAGAGAGGGTTTATAGTGGAGTTGCCAGGGTTGAGTGCTCATTTGAGATTGGTGACTCCAGTCTACCCAGCTGTGTGATTATTTTCTGCAACATAGAGGTGTTGGCAGGCATGGAGAAGGCAGATGATTGAGTTCTTACATGGTTGGATGTATTAAGTAAGTGATTTTGAGAAAGTGAGGAGTAATGAAATTATGGGAATTATATGAGAGCCGTTGGAACAATGACTCACAGAATATGAGTTGGACAAAAAGGACAGTCTAGAAGAGGCTACATGAATAGAAAGAATTGATAGGAGAATGAATTAGATCAGGGGTCCCCAACTCCCAGATCACAGACCTGTACTGGTCTGTGGCCTGTTAGGAACCATGCCACACAGCAGGAGGTGAGCAGCAGTCCAGCAAGCATTATCACCTGCACTTCACCTCCAGAGATCAGCAGCAGCATTAGATTCTCGCGAGCCCTATTGTGAACTACATATGCGAAGAATCTAAATTGTGCACTCCTGATGAGACTCTAATGCCTGATAACCTGAGTGGAACAGTTTCATCCTGAAATTATCCAATCCTGCCATGGAAAAATTGTTTTCCACAAAACCAGTCCCTGATGTCAAAAAGGTTGGGGACCGCTGGATTAGAGGACTCATACCATTAGGAGGATCCATTACTTCTTGGCAGATATTTAAGCAAGTGAACTAGAAGGATAGGAGCTATGGCCAGAGACTAGAAATTAGCAAGATTTTGGAGAGGAATTGTGTCTGGGAATGACAATGGCCAGGGAGTTACCACAGCAGTGATAGAAAAAATGGTCACTGGTGATGAGGTGGTCCAAGAATTGGGATGTCAAAGCATCCAGGGTGTTGGATGAGTCAATCTGTGCTGAGAGAAAATTATCATAACATTTTAGGAATAATTATTATTTAATTCTCTATTTCTAAAGAATTATAAATAAGAAAAGAAAAATAATAGGTGTAAGTTTAATATTATTTGGTGTGAATGTAAATTTTTGCACTTTGGCGACAGAGAATAATATAGAGTACTTTTTACAGTTTTTTTTTTAAAGCCTGTAAAGAAAAGAATGATTGTTTTTCTTTTTATTTTTTAGATTTTTGTTTTCTTAGGCTTAACTACACTGGATTCTCCCACCTGTTTAAGAATGCAAATTAAACAAAACACTTAACTGCACTTTATTGTGCTTCATTTTAACTTAGAATAATTTTAATCAAAGCCATACTGAAGCTTTAGGAGAAACTAAATTGTAGTAATGTTTGCAGTGATTTTAACTGGTCAAAATACATTGTGTGCATTTCTTTATATTCAAAAGCAGTTATTATTAGCTACTCCTGAAATTAAGTAGTAATTTTATCCTATTTTCCAATTAACAAATACAAAGGTTAAATGGCTTGCCCAGGGACACAAATTGAATCAGTAGTAGAAATGGGATTATAACTCCAAACTACTAACTCAAAGCTTAGTCCAATGAGCCATGCTGTTTCTCAAGTAGTAAGCATATTAATTGTTCCTTCAAGCAGGAAACAGAGCTCTAAATGGAGCATGTCCCATCCAGAAAGCCTATGCAACACAGTAAAAAGACCTACTTCTTTTACTTAGTTAAAACAAACAAACAGCAACAACAACAACAACAAAAAAACAAACAAAACCACCCCCCCGGCCACAGAACTGTTAAACATGCCTTTTTGTTAAAGAGGAAATAATTGGTATCAATTCGAAAAATTATACAAAATAACCGTTACAAAAAAGCACTAAATTTTATAGTTATAAAACCAAAAGAATTTCTGATATTGTTTTTCAGTGCTGTCATTAGACCTGGGTTACACAGAATGGTGAATTTGCTGTATCAGATAAACACCAAGATAATTCAGGCATCCAATTTACCCTTTGTTATTTAGGCTAATCATAGAAAAATAGCAATTGTACAAATTTTATTTAATATTTGAATAAATGTCTTCCTGACTCATTTTTCTTTTTTCAAGTCCATCCAGGTACATAATTGTTTTTCAGTCAATTTTGACTCTGTAATTTTAAAACCACAAATGAGAAGATTATTGAAAGTAGATTCTTTTTAAATTGCAAATTAAAAGTAAATAATTCTATTTCCGCTTCTGGCTATGATAGAATACTTTATATTACATTAACTCTCTATTATGAACAACTATTTTAAAATAATTTATTCAACAACTATTTGAAGCCACTAGAGAGGAAGTAATGAAGACAGTACGCGGGGGACAAAGAACCCAGAGAGGAGATGAATTGAGCCCCGCATTCACCTAAGCTTTTCACTTTGGTACTTGCAGATTCACAGCATAAGTAAGAGACGCTAAGAAGAAAGTAGCAGTCTGGGCTTACGTAGTTTCACTGGGTTGGGGAGAAAGATGTTGGAGTTTGAGGTGCCAAAGTGATTAGGACTTGAGGAACTAAGATCCAGGAGTTGAGAAAACCAAAAGGGAGGAAGTCCAAAATTCTGTGCAACATCCCTTCAAGGCAGGTGCTGACTCCTCAACTATGAAGGATGAAATGTAGAAAAATTAAGGATAAAGAAGCAAGCTGGACATTAAAGAGTTTAGCCAAGATTTTGGCAATTTTGGAGACCTTAGGAACCAGAGATGGGAATTTGGGGACCACCAAGGAGGGAAAGCCCAAGTGAAATACCTCAGGATGTCAGATGAGAACTCAAGAAGATGATTCTGTGCAAAGTAAAGGCTAAGCTTTACGATTTAGGACAAACTGGAAGTTGATGAGTCCCTAAAATCTGAAATCCAAATCTAAATTGATATGAAAGTCCATGCATTATATGACTGATGGAGCAAGTTAAATTCTTTCTGGAAAAAGATAACTTAATGGAGAGTTTTTGCAATTTTTCACAATGCCTAGCATTCATTAAAAACTTACCAACCACGTAAAACATAGGGCCAAATGGAAATGCTGTAACCAAAATTAGAAGAATTATAATAAATTAAAATATGGGTATATAGTATATTAAGCACAGCAGAAAAAACAATAGTGAATCGAGAGGACGGATGTAGTAAATATTCAGATTTAAGGATAGAGAGTAAAAAGGATGGGAAATACAGAAGAGATCATAAGAGATATATATGACAATTTAAGTTCTGATGTATCTGTAATTGGAATCCCAGAAGGATAGAACATTAATTGAACAAAAGCAACATTTGAAAAGCTGTTGGCAACTAATTTTACAAAACTAATAAAGAAATCTAGCCATGAATTTGAGAAGCTCCACAATCTGCATTCGGGAAAATTTGTTTATAAATACACCTAGAACATTGTATTCAAACATCTGAAAAGCAATGATAAAAATGAAATACTGACAATAGAGAATAAATACACATTACTTTCAAAGGAGTAAAAATAAGACTTAGTGCTGACTTTCCAATGGAAACTATGGAAACAATGGAATGACATCTTCAAAGTTCTGAAAGAATACAATTGCCAAGCAAGAATTCTATAATCATAAAAATATCCATCAAAAAGGAATGTTAAATAAGTATATTTTCAGACAAACAAAATTGGAGCAAGTCTGTTGCTAGTAGACTCACACTAAAAGAGAATGTAAGGGTTTTTTTCATTTTTATTTTCGTTTCCTTTTTTTTTTCTAGTTTCTAGACCTAAGCTTAATTTTTCATATTTAAACATGGAACTGCAGAAAAAATTAATAACACAGGGAAGGGTAAATATATGAGTAAATCTGAATATAAACAATAGCAGTAATATATTATAGGTTTTAAAAATAGATGTAAAATTAAAATACATGACAGCAATTGCACAAAAAGTAAAAAGAGAGTGTTTTAGTCTAGGCTGCTATTACAAAATATCATAGATTGTGTGGTTTAAACAACAAGCATTTATTTCTCGAAGTTCTGGAGGCTGGGAAGTCCAAGATCAAGGTGCCAAAAGATTCAGTTCCTGGTGAGGGCCCTCTTCCTGGCTTGCAGCCAGCCAGCCACCTTCTGGCTCTGTCTTTGCATGGGAAGAGAGAAAGAGAGAGAATGCATGAGTGCACAAGTGAGCAAGGACTCTGATCTCTTTATCTTCTTATTAGGGCACTAATTCTATCACAGGGATCATCCCGAAGCACCCACCTCCAAATACTATTATGCTAGGGATTAGGGATTCAATACACAAATTTCATTATGGACATTCCACTCATAACAAGAGCATTTGTAAGGTCCTTGCATTATTCAAGGAGTAATAAATGTACTAACTTAAGGTAGTCTGTAACAAGTGAGGATTAATATTGGAATCTATTATTTTAGGGTAACCAATAAAATAATAAATATATAACTAACACTCTAGTAGAGTAAATGGAATAATAAACCTTTGATTAACCTAATAGAAAGAAAAACAGAAAACAGCAAAATAGAGAAAATAGTAAGATGGTAATATAAATCCCAATATGTAAATAATTGCATTAAACTAGTGGTATTAATACTCCAATTAAATGACAAAGATGGTCAGAGTAAATAAGAAAAATAATACCCAACAATATGCTGCTTATAAGATATACATTTTAAATATAAGGACTCTTGAAGGTTGAAAGTAATAGTATGAAAGACATAACATAAAAATATAACCAAAAGAAAATGGTGCAGCTGTACTCATATCAGGCAAAGCAGATTCTAAAGCAAAAGGTATTAGTAGAGAAAATAATAGTTTCATAATGATAAAGGGATCGATAGAATTTTAAACTTAAATTTAAAGATAATAATATAGCCTTAAAATACAGGAAGAAAGACATTACAGAAATAAAATATTGAATAGACAAATTAGAGAACCATAGTTGAAGATCTTTTTAATAACTATTTTAGTAATTATGGTGAAGAACACTATACCTAACAACTGCAGAATGTAAGCATATTGCTAATTCTCATGGAACATTGTTAAAAATCAACTATATATACTTGGAGCAAGTAACAGTAGATTTCAAATCACTTAAATTACACAGAGTATATTCTCTGACCTCAATAGATTTAAGCTAAAAACTATTAAACTACTAACAGAAGAGTAAGCAAATATCCCCAATATTAGGAAATTTTCAATACATTTTTAAATTACTTATGGACCAAAGTGAAGATTGCAATGGAAATTAGAAAACATTTGAATTCTGTTAGCAAAAATGTGACATCCCAAAACTAGTGCTTACAGCTAAAATGCGTAGCAGGAAATGTATAGTCATAAGTGCATTTAGTAAAGAATAAATGCTGAAAATCATGCTCAGATTCCATTTCGAGATTCTAAAAAAAGAACAGCAAAGTAAATGCAAGAAAACAAAAGGAAGTAAATGATAAAGTTAAAAACAAGAATCAATAAAATATAAAATAGAGAAAATATTTAAAGCTTGGTTGTTTGAAATGATTAATAAAATTAGCAATCTCCTAGCAAGTCTAATCAAGAAAAAATTAATATTCTCAGTATTATAAATTAAAAGGTAACATCACCCTATAGATATTTTAAAGGCTAGAGAATATTATCACATGAACTGCTAATAAACTTGAATATTTTGATGAAATTGCAAAATTCCTTAAAAAAGAAAACTTAGAAAAATGGACACAGGATGACTAGATAATTTAAATCATCCTATATCTATTAAATAAATAAAACATTTAATAAACTTTTCACAGTCCATTTCTCTCTCACACACACACATACACACACACACACACTCCAAGTGTACATGATTTCACCTGTGAATTCTTCCCAATAGTACAGGAAAAAATAACACTATTATTACATAAACTCTTCCAGAGAATTTAACCTTGATACCAAAATCTAACAAAGACATTACAAGAAAGAAAAATCACAGGAAAATAACTTTCGTGGAGAGACAGAAAAATCCTATAGAAAAATTTGTAAATAAAATCCAGTGATACATTAATGAAGCAATGTGTCACAATCAAATTGTGTTTATTGTAAAAATAAATGGCTAATTTCACATCAAAAAATGTAATTAACAGTATTAACATAATGAACAAGAAAAGCCCCTTGATTTCAATAGATATGTTTTAATAGATCCAGAAAAATTATTAAATGCAATTCAACACCTGATTGTAACTTAAAAATATAATTATTAAACTAGGACTAGAAGGGAACTTTCTTCATCTGACAAACACTATCTGCAAAACAACAAAAACAAAATAAAACTGTAGCTAACATCAGACTTAACGATGATATATTGAGAGTTTTCACTCTTAAATTGGGAAGGAAAGCTTATGCCTGCTATCATTGCTTTTATTCAACACTATGCTGGATATATTAGTGTTATAATAAATAAGGATTAGAAAGGAAGAAATAAGACTATTCTTCAATTTACTATTTACAATGCCATAATTTACAAATGCCATAATTGTAACGTAGGAAATTCAAAAGAATTACAAATAAACCGCTAGAATTACAAAGTGAATTTAGCAGTCTCTTGATAAAAAGTCAATTTGCAATTGTATATCAACATACTAGCAACAATTAGAAAATGAAAGTTTAAAGAACACCAATTTCAGAAGCATCTAAAAATACGTTACCTAGGACTAAAACTAATGCAAGATATAAAATACCTCTACACAGAAAGCGACAAAATATCACTGAATGAAATGACAGAGGATGTAAATAAATAAAGGCATACCATGTTCATGAAATAGATAATGTTATAAAGATTTCAATTCCCTTTCATTCATCTCCAGATTCAATGCATTGCTAATCAAAAGCACAACAGGTTGTGCTTTTGTTTTTAGTTTGGTGGCAATTGGATAAAGTGATGCTAGAATTTAGAAAAATTGATACAAATAGGCAAGCTAATTTTAAAATATGAAATCACAAATTAGAGTCTGAAATGCTCAAAAAAATCTTGAAGAGCAAAGACGGCTCACATCCAGATGTTAAGACTTATTGTAAAGCTGCAGTAATTAAAACAGTGTGGTAATGGCTCAAGAATAAAAAAAAAAAAAAACTGAAGGAACAAATCAGACAGTCCAGAAACATATCCACATGTGTACAGTCACCTGTTTTACAACAAAACTGCCATTGCAATGTAGTGAAGAAATGTTGGTATGTTCTATAAATAGTTGAATAAACCGGACATTCTTATAGATAAAAATGAGACTTGTCCCCTACCTCACATCATACATAAAAATCGTATTCTATTTCTGATATATATTCATGAGCCTAGGGTTGGTGAAGATTTCTTAAAGATAACCAAAACAAAACACAAGACCACCTAAGCATAAAAAACGATGAAAGCTTGAATTTTAATAAAAGGAAAAACTTCTGTGATCAAAGACACTGTTTAAAGAGAGTACATAAAGAATTCCTCAGACTAATTTTTTAAAACAGGCAAAATTCTTGAACCAGCAATTCACAAAAGAAGATAGGCAAATATCTCATAAACATATGAAAAAGTAATATCATTAGTAAGGAGTGAAAATGCTCACTGAAACCACAATGAGATATTAATGCATATCCACCAGAATAGCTGAAAATTTTATTTTAATGACCATTCAATTGTTGGCAAGAAGGTAGATCAATTGAAATTCTCATATGTTGCTCGCAAGAACATAAATTGATACATGCATTTTTGAAAGCTGCTTCACTTTCTACTGACATGTCTACTATAGTTGTTTAACTTATGACCCAGCAAATACAATTTTAGTTCTATGTCCAAGATAAGTGGGTACATATGTGCATGACAAGTACAAAAGTGTCCATAAAGGTTTATCTATAATAGCCAAATTCTAAAAACCACCATAAACAGTAAGATGAATAAATACAATGATACATATATAACAGTTTTCTATATGTGATTATAAAACAACTTTATTTAGATATAATTTACAACTCATAAAATTCACTTTTGTAGTGTTCAGTTCAGTGATTTTTAGTTTGTTCAGAGTTGTGGAGTTATCTTATTATCTAATTTTATAACATTTTCATTACCACAAAAAGAAGCACTATGCTCATTAGCAGTCACTCCTAACTTCCCCTACATCCCTTAGCAACCATTAATTTATGTTCTGTCTCTGTGGATTTGTCTATTCTAGACATTTCATATACAAAGAATCATATAATACGTAGTATTTTTTGACTGGCTACTTTTATGTAGCATAATGCATATATCAGTAATTAGCATATATCAGTAATTAATGTTTTTAATGCTGAAGAATATTCCACTGTATGTGTAGTATAAATATTATTTGTTTATTCATCAGATGATGGATATTTGGGTTGTTTCCACCTTTTGGCTACTAGGAATAATGCTATATGAACATATATGTTCAAGTTTTTGTGTGAGTATTTATTTTCATTTCTCTTGGGTATGAACCTAAGAGTAGAATTGCTGAGTCATTTGGTAACTATTTGGTAACTATGGTTAACATTTTGAGGAACTGCCAAGCTATTTTCCAAAGGGGCTGCGCCATTTTACAATCCTATCAGCAGCATATGAGGGTTCCAATTTATCCACCTCCTTAACAACGTTTGTTATTTTCTATCTTTTTTTTTTTTTTTTTTTAGCCATTCTAGTTGGTGTGGAGTGACAGTTCATTGTGGCTTTGATTTGCATTTCCCTAATGATTAATGATGTCGAGCATCTTTTCTTGAACTTATTGGCCATTTGAATATCTTCTTTGGAAAATGTCTTTTCAAATAATTTCCCTATTTTTAAATAGGGTTATCTGTCCTTCTATTATTGAGTTATAAGTGTTGTAATAAGCCGGACATGGTGGCTCATGCCTGTAATCCCAGCACTTTGGGAGGCTGAGGTGGGCAGATCATGAGGTCAGGAGAGAGACCATCCTGGCTAACATGGTGAAACCCCGTCTCTAGTAAAAATACAAAAAATTAGCCGGGCGTGGTGGTGGGCACCTGTAATCCCAGCTACTGGAGGCTGAGGCAGGAGAATGACCTGAACCCAGGAATCAGAGCTTGTAGTGAACCAAGATCGTGCCACTGCACTCCAGCCTGGGCGACAGAGCCAGACTCCGTCTCAAAAAAAAAAAAAAAAAAAAAAGAGTTGTAATCCCATATATATATGGTTTAAAAATATTTTCTCACATTCTGTAGGCTGTCACTTTCAGTTTCTTCGTGGAGTTCCTTTGAAGTACTTAGGGTTTTAAATGTTTTTTTTTGAGACAGAGTCTTGCTCTGTCACTGAGGCTGGAGTGCATTGGCACAATCTTAGCTCGCTGTTCAAATAATCCTGCCTGCCAAGTTTGAGTGATTCTCCTGCCTCAGGACCTCAGGTATCTGGGATCACAGGTGTGTGCCACCACTCCCAGCTAATTTTTGCATTTTTAATAGAGATGGCGTTCACCATGTTGGCCAGGCTGGTCTTAAACTCCTGACCTCAAGTCATCTGCCTGCCTCGGCCTCCCAAAGTGCTGGGAATACAGGCATGAGCCACTGTGCACGGCTAGGGTTTTAATTTTGATAAAATTCATTTCATCAATTTTTTTCTAACTCAGTGTTTTCTACTAAGAATTTTATAATTTTACATTTACATTTAGGTCTCTGCTGCATTTTGAATTAATTGTTCTGTATGGTATGAGGTGGGGACCCAACTTCATACTTTTGCATGTGGGTATCTAGTGGTCTCATAGCTGCTGAAAAGACTGAGCTTTCCTTACTGAGTTGTCTTGGCAACCTTGTTAAAATCAATTGAAGATGGTGTAACAGTTTATTTCTAGATTCCCAATAACTCAATGCCTATACCACACCTTTTTTGTCATTGTAGCTTTGTAATAAGTTTTCAAATCAGGAAGTGTTAGCCTCCAAGTAGGTTCCTGTTTTTTAAGATCATTTTGGCAATTTGGAGTCCTTTGCATTTTCTTGTGAGTTTTGTTGTTGTCATTGTTTTTGAGACAGAGTCTTGCTCTCTCCTCCAGGCTGGAGTGCAGTGGCATGATCTTGGCTAACTGCAGCCTCTGCCTCCTGGGTTCAAGCTATTCTCCTGCCTCAGCCTCCCGAGTAGCTGGAATTAGAGGTGTGCACCACCACACCTGGCTAATTTTTGTGTTTTTAGTAGAGGCAGGATTTCACCAAATTGGCCAGGCTGGTCTTGAACTCCTGACCTCAGGTGATCCACCTGCTTTGGCCTCCCAAAGTGCTGTTACAGACATGAGCCATCACACCCGGCCTCCTTGTGAGTTTTAAGATAAAGTTATTAATTTCTGCAGAAAAGCTAGCTGAGGTTTGGATAAAAACTATATTCAATCTGTGAATCAATTTGGTAATATTGCCATTTTAACAATTTGTTTTTTGAGACACAGTCTCACTCTGTCACCCAGGCTAGAGTGCAGTGGCACCATCTCAGCTCACTGCAACCTCCGCCTCCTGGGTTCAAGTGATTCTTGTGCCTCAGTCTCCCTAGTAGCTGGGATTACAGGGGTGTGCCACCCTACCTGGCTAATTTTTGTATTTCTAGTAGAGACGGGGTTTCCATGTTGTTCAGGCTGTTCTCGAACTCCCGACCTCAGGTGATCTGCCCGCCTTGGCCTCCCAAAGTGCTGGGATTACAGGCATGAGCCACTGTGCCTGGCATTTTAACAATATTAAGTCTTCCAATCAATGAGCATGACATGTCTTTCCATTTATTTAGGTTTTTTTTTTTTTTTTTTTTTTGAGACAGAGTCTTACTTTGTCACCCAGGCTGGAATGCAGTGGCGCAATCTCAGCTCACTGCAACCTCCGCCTCCCAGGTTCAAGCAATTCTCCTGCCTCAGCCTCCTGAGTAGCTGGGATTACAGATGCGTGCCACCATGCCCGGCTAATTTTTGTGTTTTTAGTAGAGATGGGGTTTTTCACCATGTTGGTCATGCTGGTCTTGAACCCCTGTCTTCAGGTGATCTACCTGCCTTGGCCTCCCAAAGTGCTGGGATTATAGGCATGAGCCACCGTGTCCAACTGCTTTCATTTTTTTAAACAATGTTTTGTAGCTTTTAGCACTGCACTTCTTTTGTTAAATTTATTTCTAAGTATTTATTCTTTTTATGCTATTGTAAATAGAATTGTCTTTTTGAATTCATTTTTAGAAATTTCATTGCTAGTGTATAAAGATACAATTGACTTTATTTATTAATCTTGTATCATGTAATCTTTCTAAATGTATGTATTAGTGCACATTCACATGCCTTAGGATATTCTATATAAATAATAAGATCATGCCATTGGAAACTATGAATAGTTTTACTTCTTCCTTAGCAAAGTGAATGTCTTTTATTCTTTTCTTCTCTAATTGCTGTGGCTAGAACTTTCAATACAATGTTGAACAGAAGTGGCAAGAGAGGGTATCTTTGTCTCATTCCTGACCTTAGTGGGGAAGCATTTAGTCTTTCACCTTTATGAATGGTGGTAACTGTACATTTTGTAGATACTCTAAATCAGGTTTAGGAAATCTATGCCTAGCCATTTGAGTGTTTTTAAACAGAGGAGTGTTGTATCTTATCAAATGCTTTTTTTTTTTTTTGTATCTATTAAGATGATAATGTGATTTTTATTCTCTATTCTATTAATAGGATGTAACACATTGATTGATTTTTGAATGTTAAGCAAACCTTGCATTCCTGAGTTAAATCTTATTTTGTCATGGCGTATAATCATTTTTATATGTAACTAGACTTGCTTTCCTATTATTTTGTTGAGAACATTTTGCATCTATATTTTTAAGGAATATTGGCCTGTGGTTTTCTTTTCTTGTGATGACTGGTTTGGTATCAGGTTAATACTGGCCTCACAGAACGACTTGAGAAGATTTCCTTTTTTCTAACTTTTTAAGAGCTTGTAGAAATTGGTATTTTTTTCCTAAACATTTGGTAATTTTCACCAGTGAAGTCATGTGGGCCTGAACTTTTCTTTTTGCAAATGATTAATTAAAGCTCTTTACATTTTATAGGTCTATTCAGATTTTCTACTTCTCTTTAAGTTAGCTTTAATAGTTTGTCTTTCTAGCAATTTGTCCATTTCATCTTGTTTATTTAATTTGTTGCCATACAGTGTTTATAATGTATTTTTATAATCTTTTATATTTCTGTAAGATTGTAGTAATGGTCCATTTTTCCTTTATGATTTTTGTAATTTGAACCTTCTATTTCCAGTGTTTTTTGGCGCAGGGCAGAGAGGGTCAGTATAGCTAAAGGATTACCAACTGTGTTGATATTTTCAAAGAACCAACTTTTGGTTTTGTTTTTTCTCGATTTTTCTGTTATCTATTTTATTTGTCCCCTCGGCTAATATTTCTTAATTTCTTTCTGCTTGTTTCAGATTTAACTTGCTGTTCTTTTTCTAGTTTCTTAACGTGGAAGTTTAGATTACTAATTTGAGGTCTTTCTTCTTTTTAAATATAGATAATTATACAATTCTCTCTGAGTACTGTTTTTACTTCATGACTTACGTTTTTGGTATATTTCTTCAATTGTTTCTATTAATTTTAAATTTCATTGTATTATGGTTGGAGAACGTAATTTGTATGATTTCAGTCTTTTAAAATATATTGAGGCTTGTTTTATGGCCTAACACACAGTCTGTCTTGGAAAATTATTCCATGTTCCGTTGAAAAAAATGTGAATTTTGCTATTATCAGAGAGTGTTCTACAGAAGTCTGTTAGGTCTGGTTGGCTTATATTGTTCTAGTCTTCTATTTTCTTGTTAGTCTTCTCTTGTTTTGTTCTATCCATTATTTAAAGTGAAATATTGACTTTCCAACTATTATTTTTGAACTGCCTATTTCTTTATTCAATTCTATAACCTTTTACTTCATGCCTTTGGAGCTACGCTGATAGGTGCATATATGTTTATAATTGTTTAACCATCTTGATGAATTGGCCCAATTATTGTTATAAAATGCTCTTTTTGTCTCTAATAGCCATTTTTTTAAATCTTTGCTTCTGTTTTTCTGATATCAATATAGCCAAAGTCTCTTTTGAGTACTAAGTGTCTTTGGTTTCAACCTCAGAGATTTTTACTGTTATTTTAATTTCAATCTCTTTGTTCTTTGAATCTAAAGTATATCTTTTAAAGACTTTAGATTGAATAGTGAGGTTATATTTTAAAAAATCTATTTTGCCAGTCTTTGTATTTTGATTCAAGTGCTTAATCCATCCACATTTAATGTAGTTACTGATAAGGTAGAATTTACACCTTCCATTTTGCTATTTGTGTTCTATATGTCTTATGTGTTTTGTTTCTCAGTCACTGCCTGCTTTTGTATTACTTTCTAATGTAACATTTTAATTCCTTTATTGTTTCTTCTATTATTTTGAGTTAATTTCGTAGTGGTTGCCATGGAGATTGCAATTGATGTGTTAAAATGATCTGCATTAGATTAATACTAAGTTAATTTTAAGAATGTACCAAAACTTTGCTCCACTGTAGCTCCTTCCCTCCCCATTCTTTTGTGCTATTTGTATTTATCATATCAATTATAGTTTTATACATCAAAACCCATCAAAAGAGTTCTATGATCATTCTATACAGATATCTTTTAAATCATTCAGGAGAAGAAAAGTGTTATAAACAAAATTACATTTCTATTCTTTGTTTTTTGGCAGTTTAACTATGATTTATCTAGAGATACCTCTCTTCATGTTTATTACATTTGGGTTTGTTGAGCTTCCTAGATCTATAGATTAAAGTTTTTCTTCAAATGTGGGAAGTATTTGGCCATTGTTTCTTCAAATAATTTTTGTTTCTTTCTCTCTCTCTCTCTTCCTTCTGCAGTTTCCATTAGGTGAATTTTGGTACTCTTGAGTGTGTTCCACAGGCTCTGTTCATTTTTCTTCATAAAAAATTCTATTTCTCAGAACTGACTACTTTAATTGTCCTTTCTTTAATTTTGCTGATTCTTCCTCTGCCAGCTCAAATCTGGTCTTGAATTCCTCTGGTAAATTTTTCATTTTAGTTATTGCATTTAGTTATTATAAATTTTTCAGTTTAGTTATTACAAATTTTCTCTTTGGTTCTTTTTTTTAAAAAAGTAACTTCTATATATCTTTCATATTCTCTATTTGATAAGACACTTTTCTTATGCTTCCCTTAGTTCATTAACCATATTTCCTTTGATTTTTTGAAAATATTTCTAGTGGCCGATTTAAATGCTTTGCCTAGAAAGCTCAATATCTGGGATACTTCAGGGGCAGTTTCTATTAATTACTTTTTTCCTCACTATGTATGGGACCTACTTTCCTGTGTCTTTGCATGTCTTATATGTTTTTATTTTTGAAAACTGACTATTTATATAATATAATGTGGTAACTTCAGAAATCAGAATTTCTCCCTCCAGCATTTAATGTTGTTACTGTTTGTTGTTGTTCTTTTTTGTTTGGCGACTTTCCTGGACTAATTCTGTAAAATTTGTATTTTCTGTTGCATGTAGCCACTGAAGTCTCTGCTTGGTTATCTTAGTGGTCAGCTAATGATTGGAGGAAGATTTTCTTAAGTGCCTTGAAATAATAAATCTCCCAGATTTTGCCCAGAGGCTCTATGTGTGTTTGTGTTGGAACATGCCTTCAGTGCTCAGGTATCTTATAAGCCTTCCTTAACCTTCACTTCCTACTTGCACAGAGCCTCAAATTGTGCAAGAGATAAAAGAATAGAGCTTTGCCAGGACTTTCTGAGGCATGCATGTGGCCTTCTACATTTCAAGGAATGTGTTGGAGTTTTTTAAAATCCATTTTGCATATCTCCTTTACCAGATTTTCCATTGAAAGTTTTTTGGCAAACCTCTTATTTGGCTAAAATGCCTAGGCAGCTATAATGTCAAACAATTGTCACTGAATGCTTCTGAAAATTGTCTTCTGGATAGAGCTCTCCTCGCTGAATGAACTCTTGAGTCAGGTAAAAATGACAAGTTTTGTGAAAAGAGTTTTTCCAGGGAGCTGCCAGACAGATCGAATACTGACAATTCTCTGAGGAGTATTTGGGAACTCCAAACCCTTCTTCCCACTTCAGTGACTGCTAGGGTGGTTTTTACAAAACATGATGCAAGTCTGCTGATTTTCAAAGCTACCCTGGATTTGGGTGGGAAGAGGACTATGGTAAAACATCAAGTTAAAATGCCACAAAACTCACTGTTTTTACCAAAATCCAGTTGTGTTTTTAATTAATGCGACTCACATTGTTTCTTTCCAGACTTTTGAAAAAGTTAATTTTGACCATTTTTACTAGTGTTCTTTTTGCTTTTATAGAGGTAGACATTTTCAGAGGTCCTTACTCTGTCATTCCACAAGTGCTTCTATTTTGGTATTTTCTTAAATTGAAATAGCCTACAGTAATAAAAGAATGAACAACTGCTTCGTGCAATAGCATAGATGAATCTCATAGAAACATGTTGAGCCAAGGAAGCCAGGCACAAAAAAGTGCACACTGTGTGATTTTATTTATGTGAACTTCTAAGATAGTTAAAATGAAAATCAGAACAGTAGTTATCTTTGAGGAGGAGGTATTAACATAAGTTAACATTCTAGGATGTTGGTGATGTTCTATATTTTGACCTGAATGGTGGATGCACAGGTATATTCATTTATTAAAATTATTTGAGAATACACTTTGTGAACTTTGTTATATGAATGTATATTCTTGTAAAAACAACTTTAAAAACAAATAAAAGTAAATGATTAACCTTGGGGCCCTTCTTTAATTCTTGGATAAATTCCCTTGCATAGTTTTGTGCAACGAGAGAAAGGCTTTATAGCCATAATACAGAGATTCATACATGTGTCACTGAGAAATAGGAATGATTTGTTTCTAACAGTATTACTACTACTAACAAAAACTTACATGCCTACAATGCTTTATAGTTTTTAAACTTTTCACATATATTATCTTATCATTTGTACAACTCTTGAAGTTGGATTTCAAATGTAATAATTTCCAAATGTGGAGATTCAGATGTAGACAGTCATAAGATTTGTGAGGAAAGAGTCAGGATTGTCTTACTCTAGGATTATTATGCTTTTCTACCACACTTACTGCCATGTCAGTTTCTTTAGAATATATTAGTCACCAACTTATCAAAATTAGATAGGTATCCAAGGTTTCAGAATCTCTGTTAGGTCATTCATAAAGAATAATATTAATTCTTGATTCTACAGATAATCTTAGGATTTTAGGGATAGAAAGAATTTTGAACTTCATCTTTTAATGCTTTCTGTGAGACAGAAGGGTATTTGTCATCCAAATTAAACGTATCTTTTTTTTTTTTCCTTATGAGACAGCGTTATACTCTGTTACCAGGCTGGAGTGCAAGCAGTGTGATCATAGCTTACTGCAGCCTCAAATTCCTGGGCTCAAGCAATCCTCCTGCCTCCACCTTTTGAGATGCTAGGACTACAGGTGTGTGCCACTGCCCAGTTTTTTTTTTTTTTTTTTTTTTGGTAGAAATGGAGTCTTGCTATGTTTCCCAGGCTGGTCTCAAACCTCTGGCCTCAAGCAGTGCTCCCACCTCAGCCTCCTCAAGTGTTATGATTACAGGTGTGAGCCACCGTGCCTAATTCCAACTTAAGCATGTCTTTTGATGAGATTTCTTAATGCTTATTCACTACAATCTTACATACTTTTTATGATAAGGAAGTCATTCCATGATAATAATAAGTATTTTTGCAACACTTGCTCTTTCCTTGCCTCCTATTCAAATGTAGAATGATTGATCACAATTCTATGATTCCTTTCTAGATATTTGAAGATTATTAGATTCTATTCTTAACTTAGTGATCTTTTCTCTACTTCATTTAAGCTTTCCTCCTGTCATTTAGTAAACCTTGACACATTGGTTGAACTTCTCCTTTTCAGAAGAGATCTTTGCCTTGTTATTTCATCTGCATTACAAGGATTTCTCCTGAAAAATAGTACCCTGATTAAGACCTGGTCAGTGGTCAATGTAGAGGTTTCTGTTTGTTTGTTTATTTCTGATACATCATGACACTAGGTAATATTCTGCCTTCTTACATAAATTTATAACATCTATTTCTTTTAAGTGATTTAATCTGCTTTTGCTCCTAATAAAGGTAATCAGATTTGTGAAGATGACTTAGAATTTAATCATGTTTTCTTAAGTAATGGGCATTCCAACTAACTTTGCATCTTTGGCTAGTTTCAAAGGGATATTCTCAAGATAACTTCTGAAATCACAAATGGGAATAACAAAGCAGGACCCACAAAGCTACTGAGTATTTGTGGATAGATACTAGAAAGCCTTATTTTGTTTTTCAGGCAAATGAAGAATAGCACATAAGTGAGAAAGTGCTATTTATAAAGAGAATAAGGGAATTGGGAAATTTATTTATACTTTTGCAAGTAGGTTCTAAATACTTGATGAAACACCACTCTCAAATCCCAAACAGAAAGCAACTTCACCTAGGTTTTATCTGACCTTCATCTTAAGCAAAAGCTTACCTTTCAACCATTTAAAGATTCAAGCCGGGAGGGATCTCTTTTCCAAATACCTCTCTACAGACTGATAGTCCTTTTCCTCTCCGGAGCGTGCCTTTTCCATTATATTCACCAAAATATAGTACACACAATCTGAACAATTCCACAACTATATTACTATCCTCTTGGGCAATCTCAGGGACAAACTATAGCTAGATGAGGTAAGTTACTGCTGTATGTTGCTTCATCATTAGCTCAGTACAGTCTGAAAGCCATAAACCACCTCTCTTGAGCAATCTCAATTCTCCCCTTGAATCCTAACCCGTGACATCACTTTCCTTTCTAGTTCACTCTACTTCCATTCTCAAGCCAAGGGCAAATAAACCTTTCTTTGAAAAACTGTATCTTATAGATGCAGGGTCCTTTTCTGCCTGGATGAGCTTCAGATTAAAACAGCAATCCTTGTAGCCATTTGAGTGTCCAGCCTATCCAGAGCCATTGGGATTGAAACCACAGATATCTCATGATCAGCCTTCTTTCCTCTATTTTGGAAATGTAAAAATATCCAGAGATCTCCTGAGCTCCACCTTTAGTTACCAGCCCCGTCTGAGATGTTCTTCTTTTTTTTCTTTCCTCGTGTTCTTGACTGTCTGAATTCAGAGTTTCTTTAAACCCTTATTTCCTCACAGAAACCCTGTGTAACCCCTCACCATGTTCTCTCCTCCCTGTCTCTAAACATACACAATCAACATCAACAACTTGCCTGAGTGGCCCCCATTTTCTAGCATTCAGGGATCATTATCACTTTGCTATTATCTCTGTACTTTCCCCATTATATTCTCAAATACAATAAAATGACAGCACATTTTACCTCAGTTATATTTTAATCCCCGTCTCTGGATTTAAATCCAATTTGGGGGGATGAGGCAAAGGGTAATTCAGAGGATATCTGATAAGATGCACCACAGCAAAAGAGAGTGAGAATGTACTTTAATGCTTACCGATTTTAATATTTTGTTATGAATTTTTAAACATACACAAAAGTTGAGGGAGAGTATATTAAACCTTCAGGGATTTCCCACCTAGCTACTACAATTATTATAGTATGCTATGTTTTTATTTTTATTTTTGTTTTTGAGACAGGGTCTCATTCTGTTGCCTAGGCTGGAGGGCAGTGGCACCATTTCGGCTCACTGCAACCTCTGTCTTCCAGGTTCAAGTGATTCTCCTGCTTCAGCCTCCCGAGCAGCTGGGATTACAGGTGTGTGCCACCATGACCAGCTAATTTTTGTATTTTTTGCAGAGATGGGGTTTCACCATGTTGGCCAGGCTGGTCTTGAACTCCTGACCCACCTTGGCCTCCCAAATTGCTGGGATTACAGGCGTGAGCCTCCAAGCCTGGCCTGCTGATGTTTATTTTTTAAATAAACATTTTTGGTCACCATATTGTATTAAAATGGTTTTCCCCCAAGATCAATCTGCCCTTTATTCTATATACAATCCTGAAACCAAACTGAAAAACAAGGGGGAAAAACAGTGGTGAGGCAGAGGGGAGATAAAGTAAAATGGACTGAATATAAGTCTTTTAATTCCAGCAGTAGCTCTTTCATATTATTGTTACCACATATGCCAAGTTGCAATGCAAAGTGTGATAAATTCCCCTTTGAAATAATGGCTAAAGGGAGTTCTAGATTATTGGAGTTTGCTTTTCTTTAATCAAACTAGTGTTGTCATAGTTACCCTATGCTGCATTCTTCTGTGAAACCTGTGGACAGAAGATTGGATCAGTTTCAATCTAGACAGGTTGAGGTCTAAGGATTTCTACTTATGGTGAAGTATTAGCAGCGGCAGCAGCTGTGAGAAGAGGGAAGAAGCTTTCAAAGAACTAAAACAGTAAAGTCTGGTTTACCTCACTTCTAGGTAGTTGAACAATTTAGCAAATTTGCAGCTGAACAGTAGTCAGTTACAGCCATGCTTCTAGAGGAAATGAATCAAATGATAGTGCAAGGCTGTGATGAGTGTAGTTGTTTTCATATTTCATTGATTTCCTGATGAAATAATTCGAAACATATTGTTATAGGGAGCTCAACTGGGTGGTTTGTTAATTAATACCTTAGAGGAGAGAAAAGTGACCTTGATTAAGTTGGTAAAATGTTAGTCTGAAACCAGATTGTGAAATCAGAGGCGACACATACAAGGTGAGCCTAAGCACAAAGAAACTCATAAATTCAGTTTGAGAAACAATCCTTTCCACTACACTTTTCATTTGACAAGCTTGTACTAAAACAATGTTTCCACCTTGATGAGAAAACTTTAAAGTTCTTTAGACAAACTGAAATCATTTCCCAGGTCAATGGCAAAATCAACAAAGATAGACGAAAATTCAGCTTTCAAAATAACATTAAAAAGATTACGGCCGGGCGCGGTGTCTCATGCCTGTAATTCCAGTACTTTGAGAGACCGAGGCAGGTGGATCACCTGAGGTTAGGAGTTCGAGATCAGCCTGGCCAACATGGCGAAACCTCATCTGTACTAAAAATGCAAAAATCAGCCAGGTGTGGTTGTGGCTGCCTGTAATGCCAGCTACTTGGGAGGCTGAGGCAGGAGAATCACTTGAACCTGGGAGGCGGAGGCTGCAGTGAGCTGAAATGGTGCCACTGCACTCCAGACTGGGTAACAGAGCAAGAATCCTTTTCAAACAAAACACCACCACCAACGTTACCAGGAAGGGGAGGAATGGGTTTTTAAAAAAACGTTTAAGAATAGTTGAAGAGGGCAGGGCGCGATGGCTCAGGCCTGTAATCCCTGCACTTTGGGAGGCCGAGGCAGGCGGATCACAAGGTCAGGAGATCGAGACCATCCGGGCTAACACGGTGAAACCCCCGTCTCTACTAAAAATACAAAAAAAAAAAATAGCCTGGCGAGGTGGCGGGTGCCTGTAGTCCCAGCTACTCGGGAGGCTGAGGCAGGAGAATGGCGTGAACACGGGAGGCGGAGCTTGCAGTGAGTCGAGATCGCGCCACTGCACTCCAACCTGGGCGACAGAGCGAGACTCCGTCACAATAAATAAATAAATAAATAAATAAATAAATAAATAAATAAATAAATAATAGTTGAAGAGGCTGGGCGCAGTGGCTCAAGCCTGTAATCCCAGCACTTTGGGAGGCCGAGGCGGGTGGATCTCGAGGTCAAGAGATCGAGGAACCCGGGAGGCAGAGGTTGCAGTGAGCCGAGATCGCACCACTGCACTGCAGTCTTGGGACAGAGAAAGACTCTGTCCCACCACCCCCTCCCTGCCCTAAAAAAGAATAGTTAAAGAAAAAGAGAAACTTAAAGGAGAAGACCTTGTATTTGGTCATAATTCCCTTTCTTTTAGGTAAAGCCACAAAAATAAATAAAAATGTATGTTACTTCTCTTTCCAAAGTGTGGCATTAGTGGTGTACTTTTTAGAAGGAGTCCTCTGTCAATGAAGAAGGTAGTTTTAATTGACTTCCCACTCTCCCTAACAGCAAATGGTTTGGCTTGTGACTAAGTCTGTGATGGAACAGCTCCTCTTGGCGAAAACAGTCTACTCAAACCCCTTCTTTAAAATGTCATATAGTCACATAGTTCAAACTTAAAAAAAACAGTTAAAAGGCACAGTGAAAAGTGTTGTTCTCACTCTGTATACTATTTGCACAACTCTCTTACACACACACAACCATGATCACTGTTATTATTTTCTTAAATGTTCTTGCAGAGTTTCTTTATGCATACACCAGAAAATATGAATATACAGTCTTATTCCTTCACTTCTTACAAAAAGCAGCATAAAATATACACTATTTTATACACCGCTTTTAATTTTACATTTAACAATACATCTTGATGCTCAACACTAGGAAGCTTCCTCATTCTTTTTTTAAAAAATACCACTGTGTAGTACTCCACTCTGTAAATGTACAATAACTTTTAACCATTCTCCTACTGAGGGGCACTTGAGTTATTTCAAATTGTTTCAAACATTTAAAATATGTTTTAAATTTCAAACAATACTGGCATAGATACAGTCACACATTAGTCATTTCACGTGTGGGCAAGTATATCTGTAAGTATAAATTCCTTAGAAGTACAATCCAGCATCAATGGGTATATGCAATTTTGGTTTTAATAAATATTGCAAAATTTCCTTCCATCAGAGTTGTCTAATTTCAGCTGTCCCTAATGTATAAGAGGGTCTGTTTTCCTACGATCAAGCTCTTACACCATTACCAATCTGAAAAAAATGGTATTCCAGTGTAGTTTCAGCATTTTTTTTTTTTTTTTTTTGAGACGGAGTCTGGCTCTGTCGCCCAGGCTGGAGTGCAGTGCCGCGATCTCCACTGACTGCAAGCTCAGCCTCCCAGGTTCAAGCCATTCTCCTGCCTCAGCCTCCCAGCATGTATTTATCTTAAGTGAACTTGATCATCTATGTATGTTTACATCTATTTATGTTTACAAGTCATTTGCATTCTCTTCTATGACTTGAATATACATATTTTTGCTGATTTTCTTATTATGTGGTTGGGCTCTTATTAGTTTTTAGTAGCTCTTTATGAGTTAGAGAGATTAGTATTTGTCTATGATTTGAGTTTCTCAATTTATCATTTATCTTTTGACTTTGTTTATAGCTTTTTTGTTAAATTTACTATTGTATTTTATGAATTCTGAATTTTAAGTCACAAATATAACTCCCTTCTCCACTGCAATGTTAAAAATAAATTCTATGCTTTCTTCTAATATTTATATGCTCTCTGTATTTTATGTATAGATCTTTGATTCATTTGAAATTTATACTGGTTTTACTGGAGTATGCCTCCTCTCAGCATCCATTAAAATCCTTCCTGCCAGATATTATAATTGTATATCTAGAAAATTCAAGAGACTTGACAGAAAAACTCTTTAGCAAAGTACTGGGGCACAAAATTAATATGCAGAAATCAAACAACTAATACTATGAATATACAAGGGAAGAAAGTACCCATCTAAATAGGAAAAAAGACATGTCTTCCCTCAGATAGTCTATTATCATTTTTTAAAATGTTCATCTTTTCCTTACCGATCTGAAATGCTGTCTCTATCATATATTGAATTGAAGTATGCTTTTGGAATTATTTCTGGACTTTCTATAACATTCTGTTGGTCAATTGGTGTACTGATGAATCAACACCACACTGTTTTAAGTATTTAGGTTTTATAATATGTTTTAATATCAGATAGTGCTACTTCCTTCTCTGCTCCTTTTTCTCAGAGTTTTCCTGATTTATTTTGGTAAATTATTTTTTCTTTATAAACTCTATGATGTTTACCTAGTTTCACAAAAACCCACTGTCAATATTTTTCTTATGGGGCTCATGTTGAAATGATAAATTAGTTGATAAAGAATTGATATTTTTTGGATGTTAACTCCACTGAAAAGGTACATCTTCCCTTTGTTCAAAATTTCTTGTATTTCTCTCAAAAGTCCCTTACACTTTTGTGTATTTTATTTTGTTTGTCTATGTAAGTGGGTCCTTTCTTCCATTACATATTCGTACTGTTTATTGTTTGACTTCTGTATATTACTTTTGTGCCTTAATACTTTGCTAAATGGTTTTTTAGTCAAGTCTATTGAGTTTTCTAGGTGTATGACTGTAATACCTGCAGGAAGAATCCTGATGAATGCCACGAGGGAGAAGAAATTGTGCTTTGCAAAGTTTAATGAATGGAGGTTTCTTCTGACAAATCCCAGAAATGGCAAATATAGTTATATTATGGACTCTTTGGTACTCTAGACTAGACCACATGATGACAGGTGTTCAAAAGGTATAGAGTTATTTTAGGAGGGATACACCTGAATAAGGATTGTATTAAAACAGGAATACTGCATTATTATCTTAACATCAGCCGTCATTCTTGCCATCACATCTCATATATATATATATATGTATGTATATATATATATATATGTATGTATATAGCTCCCTCTCTTTATTTAAAAAAATTAACAAATACAAAACTATCTATTTGTTACTACTCTGTTATTACCAAAAGTTTAAAAAATATCTCTGGGCTGTCTATGTAAGGTTTATTGGAGTTTAACTTTAGTACAGTATGGTAAAAGAAATTCAGCCAGGCACGGTGGCACATGCCTGTAATCCCAGCACTTTGGGAGGCTGAGGTGGGTAGAATCACCTGAGGTCAGGAGTTCCAGACCAGCCTGGCCAACATGGCAAAACCTTGTTGCTACTAAAAAATATGAAAAATTAGCGGCTGGGAGCAGTGGCTCACACCTGTAATCCCTGCACTTTGGGAGGCTGAGGCAGGTGGATCACGAGGTCAGGAGATTGAGACCATCCTGGCTAACACGGTGAAACCCTGTCTCTACTAAAAAAATACAAAAAAAAAAAAAAAAAAAAAAAAA
>NC_045444.1:33474883-33476722 GCF_002776525.5 Piliocolobus tephrosceles | reverse complement strand
AAAAAAAAAAAAGAAATTCAATTGTAGGCAATCAACTATCCATCAATCTTGCAGTACAATTTTGTTTAACTAGATTGAATGAGTTGCTTTGTGCTTGTGATGGGCACAGCAAATCCTCCTTGCCGAAAGTTTCTAAACCTGCCTCACCTAACAGTGATCTCCTTTGTTGATCTTCAGGGCATGGTGTCTCATCTGTTTAGTTTGGCCTTTTATTTGACTTTCATTGACTTTGTGGCCAAGCCTGTTTTCTTTGTTTGATATGTTAGCTCAAATATGTAGGTGAACTCAACTACTTAATTATGGGCATGTAATTTTTTAAAATGGCACGTATTGGATTTGATGAGATAATCTAATTTTTCCTAGTAAATAGAGAAATAAATGTTTGACTTAAATAATATCTTACTATCTTTTGAAGAAGTTGTCCAACTGTCTTTTGCTATGAGACACAGGCTTCTGTTTGCTGAATTTCTGCCAGTTTTTTTTTTCTATATATACAGTTCTCCACCTTAAATTAGATGGGGACAATGTGTCTTCTTTAAGTGCTTCCTAGAATATTACTACCTTTAAATGCTAGCTTCTGAAAAGCTGCAGCTGTCACCCAAGTCTTAGTACTGAGCTAGACATTGTAATGTGAAATTTAGTATGTTGAAGAATATTTTCATTTGCAGTACATCTCAAGCCATGTTTCTAATTAATTGTTAGAGAAAACATAAGCATGGATATTGGACAGTTGTGTCAGTTAATATAAAATATGTACAAGAGAGAAATGAATGTGTGAATATGTAGATTTATACTATTGGTACTAAAATTCTGACTTTGCTCTAGTAAATTCAAATTTATTGCCTTGTTTCAGCTATGGTTTTAATATTTTATCTGTCTTCTACAAAATTATCTAAAGAAAGCCAAGGTATAAAATGCTTTTAGAATCCCAGATTTTTATATAAATTTTAGTTTTCTCCTAGACACTACTTCTGAAATAAAACCAGTGAAACTTCAGATCAGATAACATAAAGAATTGAAATCTTAAGGCACTTATTATTGTCTTTATTGTCTGAGAGATACTGGCAATTGTGAGGCTTCTGTTGGCTCCAAATAGAAATTACTTCTATAAATGTTCCTGTAGAATGTCTGTTTATGGGCTAGAGACCTTAGGGGAAGTTAGAAAGGGTATTGTCTTATTTTATGGGCCTTCTTGTTTGCCAACATACTTGAAGTTTCAATATTCAAAAGTCATTCATATAATCTCTTCTTTTATTGATGTGGTTTAAAAAAATTTCAGGTACCTACTTGCGAATGTTTCCCAAGAACATTTCCTTATATCTAGGGTGTGCCATTACATTTGCCCTCTTTCTTTTTCCTTTTTTGGATTATTTTTAAAACATAGTTGTTTTCAAAGGTGATGCATCTTTCAAAGTAAAGAAGACTTCCAGAAGAACAGAGGTAGAGCCAGGCTCAGGTTTCTTCACATGGTCAGCAGCAGGGCAAAGGAGTGCCCTTTCTACTGTTTTATAATTGACAAAGAGAGGAGAACTCTTTCATAAAGAGGGCCCTACTTGTATTCCTGGAAGTCTTTGATTATGTCTTTCTTCTGGTGCAAACTGATATCAAATCACTAAGTAAGAACTTAAAACCATCCTCTACCTTTTGAGTAGTGGGAATGTGGGGTAGCAGGTGTACCACAGGAATAGGGCTAAGATTTTTAAAAATATATTTTAGCAGTTTTTAATAAAAATTGTATATAAGATTATTTCCTTCTTCCTTCCTTCCTTTCTTCCTTCCTTTCCTCTCTCCTTTCCTTCCTTCCTTCCTTCCTTCCTTCCTTCCTTCCTTCCTTCCTTC
>NC_045444.1:33459899-33474873 GCF_002776525.5 Piliocolobus tephrosceles | reverse complement strand
TTCCTTCCTTCCTTCCTTCCTTCCTTCCTTCCTTCCTTCCTTCCTTCTTTCCTTCTTTCTTTCTTTCTTTCTTTCTTTCTTTCTTTCTTTCTTTCTTTCTTTCTTTCTTTCTCTCTCTTTCTTTCTTCCTTTTCTTTCTTTCTTAACAGGGTTCATTTTGTTGCACAGGCTAGATTGCAGTGACGTGATCATGTCTCACTGCGACGTGAAACTCCTGGGCTCAAGCAACCCTTGCCTCGGGCTCCCAAAGTGCTGTAATTACAAGCGTGAGCCACTGCACCCGGCCTCTTGCATCTTCTGAATTGTTTCTTCCTCGAAGTTGTCCTTTCCCTTTTGTACTTAGTGAGATTTGCCTTTTGGTTCAAGGATATTTTTGCACTCTTTGTCCAGTTTTAGCTTAGTGGTAACCATCCTGCTGGGGCGAATTCCCACAGGAACAGTTGTGCCATTAGCCTTCTCCCGCTGCATCTGTTCAATGTAGATCATATATTTCTTCCTCTAAACCTGGACTATTTTGCCAATTTCCTGGCCTTTGTAGTGTCCTTGGACAACCTGTACATTATCATCGTTTTGCATGAACATGGATTGAACGTTCCGTTTCTGTCTTAGCTCTTTTGGAAAGTGGGGAAGACATAATCTTCTTGTGAATGTGGGAAGTGCATTGAAATGACTTTTCCAGTTCTTGCTCTGGTCACATGTCACAAAGGGACTGGCTTTTGTTTTGGCTGCTACTGCTTCTGTGATGGCTACACAAGAGAAGAGAAGATAGGGTTTTCAGGGTATTTTCTCTAGCCAGAATCTCTTGATCTGCTTGACTGTACAGGTGTTCCATTCCAATCTGCACTCAGTCTCTTGCCCGGCCTACTGAGTTTTTTTTTTCTTTTGAAAATTTGTGTTTCTAATTTTCACACACTTGGAATCCCAGTTAGGCATTTAGCTGTACTCTTTTACACAAAGATTTGATGACATCTGTTTTGTTTGTTTTTTGTTTTGTTTTGTTTTTTGAGACTGAGTCTCACTCTGTCACCCAGGCTCACTGCAACCTCTGCCTCCTGAGTTCAAATGATTCTCCTGCCTCAGTCTCTTGAGTAGCTGGGATTACAGGCATGCACAACCACGTGAGGCTAATTTTTGTATTTTTAGTGAGACGGGGTTTCACCATGTTGGCCAGACTGGTCTCGAACTCCTGACCTCAAGTGATCCACCCGCCTCAGCCTCCTGAAGTGCTGGGATTACAGGCATGAGTCACCGCACTCAGCCCCACCCCATCTTTTTTTATTGCTGTTGTTATTGCATTTTTTTGTTTGTTTTCAAAGAGGCGTGTTAAAAGAATGGACTCTGGAGTCAGATAAGTCGGACCTTGAGCATATTACGCATGTGCTGACTTTTTCTGCTTCTAAAATTAGTTATGCAACATCTCGTCGGTAAGTTGTTTATAATAAGACCAATCACACAGGACCTGCTATGAAAATTCCATACTTGTAAAGTGCTACCCAGAGCCTAACACGTGGTTGGCACTCTATATGTATGAGTTTCTTTTAAATTTATTTGGAATATTTGCATGCTTATTTATTTGTGTGAAAAGGTTTATGTTTAAAAAATTTAAAAAATATACTTCCATTCATACATCAAATATTGTTGTGCTCTTCTTTATGCCAGGTACAGGTTTAAGAGCTGAAAATATGTAGTAAATAAAACTTAGAATAGGCCAGGTACAGTGGCTTATGCCTGTAATCCCAGCACTTTGGAAGGTGGAGGCAGGAGAATCACTTGAATCCAGGAGTTCAAGACTAGGCTGGGGAGTACAGTAAGACCCCATCTGCACACACACAAAAATTATTTAAAAATTAGCCAGGTGTGGTGACTCATGTCTGTGGTCCCAGCTACTCAGAAGACTGAGGCAGGAGAATCACTTGAGCCCAGGAGGTTAAGGTGCAGTGAGCCATGGTCAAGCCACTGCACTCCAGCCTGGGTGAAAGAGGGAGACCCTGTCTCAAAACAAACAAACAAACAAACTCAAAAAACAAAATGAAAAAACTGATACTATTTAACAAATATTACTTTTATACAAGAATTTATGTTCTTCTGGGGAAGGCAAACAATAAACAATATAAACATGTGAAGTATATAATATATCAAATGATGATGTAGGAGAACAAGTTGTGCCAGGAGCAGGTAACATTTGAGCAGAGACTTGAAGGAGAGGAGGGAGTGAACCATTTGAATACTTGGTGGAAGAGACAATGGCGAGTACTTTATCCTGAAGCAAAGAGGCAGGTATGTCTGGGGTAGAGTAGGAGATGCAACCAGAAAGATAGCAGAGGCCACATAATGCGGCACCTTGGAGGTGGTGTAAGGACTTTGGGTGTGACTCTGAATGGAGGGGATTGAGCAGAGAAATGATAATATCTGACTATGGTTTAACCAGAAAGCAGTCTGACTCCTCTGTTGAGAAGATACTGCTAGAAGGACCAGAAGAGAGGCAGGGAAGATCAATGAGGAGGTTACTGTAGTGATCCATACAAGTGGTGGTGGTAGCTTGAATCAGAGTTGTGGATAGCAAAGGAAGCAGTCAAAAGGGGTTGTAATCTGGATATATTTTGCATATAGGGGCTGAAGGATTTTTGTAGGTTGTGAGAAAAAAGAGACAAATAAAATTCTGGATGACTCTAAAGATTTTAGCTTAAGAAACTGGAGTCATTGGTAAATGAAAGATTAAGGCTGGGACATTAACATGTTTGGAAATGAGAATGAGGGACAGATCAGAAGTGTGGATTTAGATATGTTAAGTGTGAGATTAAAATGCTTATTAGACTAAGAAGAGAAAATGTTCATCAGGGTTTTAAGCCATGTAAGTAGACTGTGGATACCAGAAGATGGGTATATGTGGCCAAGAGACCCACTAGCACAAGGATTAGGAGGAAGAAAAGCTGGAGATGAGGAGGAACTACCTGACTTGCAAATGTATTACTCATAATGAAACATAATTTGGGGAATGTATTTTGAGGAAATCTATCTATATTCACCTCACTTAGCAATTCAAACTTTTAGAGAGTGAGACGTTTGCTTCATTGAAATAACAAATATTGCATATCTATTGGTTAAGAAGCTTAGAACTCCAGAAAACGTCAGAAAACTTCAGGAAATTTCTATGGAAAGTAGACCAAAAAATTATCTCCACATCGGAGAGACTAAAGTCTCTAAAAAAAAACAAACCCAAGCCTTGAACAACGATTAGTAAATTTAGAAATGGCTTACAAATACATCTAAAGCAGAAAAGTGGGGTAATGAACAACATTGAGAGGTGATGGCCAGTGTTTTCAGTGAGCAGAGCCACATAAGTCATTTAGAAATGGCTTACGCTGGCCAGGCTGGTCTCAAGCTCATGACCTTAAGCGATCTGCCCACCTTGGCCTCCTGAAGTGCTAGGATTACAGGCTTGAGCTACCGTGTCCGGCCCTCCAGCTCTTATATAAGAAAGAAATCAATGACTATTTATTTGAGCCATTGTTGTTTTCACCTTCACTACAGAGGCTAGACTTGAATCCCATGGCCCTTCTAATAGAGGCCAGAGTGCTAAAGTACAGTAGCAGTTGTTCTCTATTATCTGTTAATAAAGAAAATACATAATGACAATGAGATATTATAAATGCGAGAAGGTTTTAAGTAAATTTTATTTAATTAATCACAGCTACATACACTTGAAAAATAATAGTACTTACACAGATGAGATGTATTGCTTGTTCACTCTACTGATGTTGTGTGAACTAGCATGTGGATTTAAGAACTCTTTGCCAACCTCCTTCCCTAATCTACTTTTTGAAGTCCTCAGGCCTTAGAGTTAAAAATGAGATTAAGCAGTATGGGAGCCAGCTCTGAAAGTCTTATGCAAATAAAACTTGACATGCCAGTTCAACCATGAAGCTGTTGACTTTAACTAGGTAAGTGAGGAGAGCAAAGGCCCAGAGAGTCCAGTATCTGTAGTGGACATTGTGGTCATTTCCCCAACATCACTTTGCTACTTTTCTGCTGCATAACAGCCATTCCAGTTGGGTGAGTGTACTGGGTTGGATAGTTCCTCCCCTCAAATTCATATTCACTCAGAACCTGTGAATGTGACCTTGTTTGGAAATAGGGTCTTTGAAGATGTGATCAAGTCAAGAGGAAGTCATGCTGAATTACAGTGGGCCCTAACTGAATCACAAGAAGAGGGAAATTTAGACAGAGACAAAGAAGAAAGGCACCATGCAAAGACAGAGGCAGAGATGGGAATTGTTATGCATCAAGCCAAGGAACACCAAGGATTGCTGTCAACAACTGGAAGCTAGAAGAGATGAGGAGAGATTCTTCCCTGAGCCTTCATGGGGAGCATGGCCCAGCCAACACCTAGATTTTGGACTTCTAGGGCTGTAGATTAATGAGAGTAAATTTCTATTGTTTTGAGCTACTCAGTGTGTGGTACTTTGTTATGGCAGCCCTATGGAACCAATATAGTGTGATTGATCCTGCCCTCAGCTGAAGGCTTGTATGACTGTCAAGATGTCTAACAACCAGTACATGATCCACCCAAACAGAAGAGGAGTCTGCTACATTGCTGTAACAGGGTCCAAATGAATGCTTGTTTTGCGGGTATTAACTTTTTAACTGCTGGGTAGTAGAGAAGTCAGGGGCATTCCAGGCTGGGATGCTGGTACAGGGAACACTTTAGCCTAGAGAGAGGCGAACTTAGAATACTGGCTACTTATCCTCTGGTACAGAAGCATTTCAATATGTTATATACCTATGGGGTTGTATCAGCGCGTGCCAGGTACATACTGAAGTTGGTCCCTACCAATATATCTTTCCTTCTTGCCACTACAGATGATTCAAGAATTACCCAAATTGGACCAGTCAGAATGAAGCTCAGACTTCGATGTTTTTTTGGCCGAAGGAGAGCATGCCTTCTCCTGGGAGATGTAAATGAGAAATAACATGATCCCAGTCGCTGCTAGCTAAAGCTTTGCAACCTGGAAAGAACGTAGCCTAAGGGCAGACCTAAAAATCAAAGAGTGAAAGAACTGAGAGAATGGCAGCCCAATGGAACTGGAGCTCATCATTTGCACCTAAGTCTCCCATCTTCTGGACTATTACTTATATAAGCCCATAAATTCCCTTTATTATTCATGCAAATTTGAGTTGGATTTCCTGTTGTTTATAACTAGAAGAATCCTAACTGATATAGTTCTTGTGATTTTCTTGGTAGATATTTATTGCATCCTTCTCTTTGAAACATTTTATTTTGATGCCTGCTACTGTGATTATTTTAAAATTACCTTTTACCTTTGTGTTCTGCTAATAAATACATGAGATACCAGCCATACATTAAGCAAATAGGACTTTGCTGAAAGACTACAATAAGCCAACTGTGTACTAAATCCTTAGACTGCAACTCAAAAGCAAACACACACACACACACACACCCCTGCAATTTCCCCCACTGAACTCCCTGACATATATAATAAGAGCTAGTTTGCATTATAGATGCAATAGATGGGCAGAACGGTACAAATGAATGGAAGGGGATCTGTAATCTATGGGGATAATAGAAAAATAAAGGAAGGTATTAATTTAAAGAAATGTGGTTTTGTGAATGAAATTTTCTTCTATAACGATAACTTCAAAAATAAATCAAATGATAGTGCAAAGGTCAATTTAAATACAGAGGCTAGCAAAGGAATGGAGATGGAGAGAGATGAATAGAGGCGGCCAGGGGAAAATCATGAAGTTTAAACTCTTTTTTCTGTATCTCAGTCTTCAAAATAAATCTTTCTTTTGCAGTTCTGGGGGCCATTTCAAAAACAGGGTTAAGGAAGGGCAGAGACAAAGTACCAGTGTTCTCTGTGCCTCACTAAAAAAGAAAAATTTGAGTTGACTCAATTGATTTAAGTTATCTTGAATTACTGTTCATGCATTTGCATACTGAATTTGCAGCTTCTGCTTTGTACTTCTAATGGCAGCTGCTGTCTATACATTGTTAACAATAAATATTTAAAAATGCAATTCCAGATTTAGCCAGCATTTCAGTTACTTTCAACTGATTTTGAAATTAGTATATTGCTTTCAATAATAAGGAAAAATGATTTTAGAAACAAAACTGTAAAAATGATAAACTATCTTTTCCTAGTACCCAATTCATATTAAATTGGTGTCTGAAGACTACCAAACTGAGATTTTATCAATACATGCAGTACCACACATTTCTTATTTTAGTTGCTAATTAGTATTCAGATGTGCAGTGGAATACATAAAATTAGATGCTAATGCTGCTTCATTTGTGATTTAACATGTACAAGTTATTGTATGCCACATTACCCTGTGTATGCACATGTATAATAGTTGTTTTTTTCTTTGCAATCATAGTATCTTCATGTAGTTTTTTTATTCAGTCTTCTAAGGCCATGATATGAATAAATCTTTTTGGTTTAAAAGATCATTACCTTCTGTAGTTTACAAATGAAAAAAAAAATATCTGAGAGTCATTTTTAAAAGTCTTCAATTGAGGACTTAGTTTAATTGACCCAATAGCAAAGAAATTTTAGTTTTTCTCTCCATTTTGTTTCATTTAATTTGTGATTAACAGCTACATAAAATTGTGAGCCACCTAATGGAAGTAGTTTTATAAATATTGCATGCCATTTTATGTTCTTCACTCTGTACTTCCCTTATAAAGTATTTTTATGTTAAAAATTTTCAAAGTTAATGTGTGAGGAAGTAACTAGCTACTTTAGTTAGTTAGATTTCTCTTCCCTGAAGAAAATTACTATAATGGTTACTTTTGCTAAAATGCAATTACTGTCACTGTAACAATCAATCATATTTTTATATAAGAAACTTTAACAACTTTGGAATGCATTAAGAAAAGTAAATGAAAAAGACTCACTGTGAAATAAGACTAGACACCCAAACCACCCCCTGCGACCCGGCATTTGATAAGAAAAAAAATCTTAGTTACCTCTTTTGCAGTACATTTTATTGCCTTATCTAAGATCACTGTGAAAGTTAAACTATAGTGGTAAGCATATTTCTCAGAGCATCATTGAAAAATGCTGTGTATATTCAACAACTATTAGCTATTATTGTTTCTGGTGCACACAGTTTAACTCCAGTCCAACAGAATCTGTAGTCCTCCAGTTTCACAAATTAAACCAAAAGATACCATTTGAAAAGGTTTAATGTTTGTTATACCCCTATAGATGAAAACATCTGTACATGAAAAATAGAGCTTAGGAAATACGAACTGTATTAGCTCTCAGCTTTAATAAAGAGATCACCAGTTGAGGTCAGCAAAAATTTTTTGTCTCAAAATATTGTGCAGTCATATACCTTACAGACAGTATCTCCCTCCCCCAAAGCATCTATAATAAATATACTAATTATGAAGATAATATTAAATATATTATGAGAGTACTGCTACTCAAAATATTCTACTTCTCATGAAGTATTAGGAATATGGAAATAGATGACTTGATCCATACTATTATTTAATAACACGTGTATTGACATGATGAATACTTTCATAAGTGACATTAATCAAAATATATCAAAGAGTAATTATGATTAAAACACGTTATTTTATGAGCTTTTGCACTGAACACAAAATTAATGCCTAGTAGCACAGGCAGTCATAGCTCTTTTCTCTCTTCTAGTTCATTCCTGCCCCAGTCTCTACCCCTATATCTGTTTCTTCTCATTTCCCCTAATATATTTAACGGTAACTGCATATAACTAGTTTCTCCTAAACTAGACACATGAGAGATATTTTCATTCCTTCTTCTTCCTAAGCTCTTTCATTCAATCCATTACTTAATTTCCGTTCTAATCGGAGAAGTCTCTGTAGGCTTCCATTGTCTTCCTTTAGGCCCCTTGTCTACAATCTTCTATAAACCTTCTCTACAACCTCTATGCGGTCTCAGTGTGACCAGTCTCTCTCATCTGTCACAAGCCCTTTTCCCTGCTTCCAGAGTTATCTTTCCAAACTCCTTCACATGACATACTGTTCTCATCCCATTCTGTCTGATCTTACCCCCATCAGCTTCCTGGGCACTCCTACCTACTGCCCCCTGTCCTGCCAGTAACCCAGTTAGTCCAAAGAGCTCTGTAGTAGTGGATACTGCTTTTTCTTCCTGGAATACCCTTTTCTAGGCTTCTGATTAGAAAATTACTATTTTTCCATAAATATCTCATCTAAAAAGACTTCTCTGACACCCTCAGGAAAGGTAGATGTTTGCTCTTCTGTGCTGTAATAGTTGTTTGAACGTTAAGTGGCTTACAGCACTTTCTGTGTTTCTTGAATTTTCCTCCATCACTCTGTGAGCTTATCCAGGGCAAGGACCTGTCTTACTCTTTTTAGTATCCCTAGTTCTTGGCTCAGTGCGTGACATAAGGTAGCCCCGCAATACAGAGTGAAGAAGGAGTGAATGATAAATCCTTTAGTACTTTTAGTTGTGAAATGGCTTCAGTACTATGTTACTTCTGGATTCACATTCTGTCTGGAAAAAAATCATTAAGAAAAATAATCACTTAAAGTCATGCTATAAAAATTAGTTTTTACCAATTTACCTAAAAGTAAAATCCATTACAATTAGAGGCCATTCTTCACTGTTAGAAGCCTCTCCATTCACATAGACACACACACACACATATAAGAATATGAGAAAATTCATATAAAAATGTGAGTTGTGAATGACCAATGTATAACAGCTGCATGCAAGATTATTTGTTAATAAAAAATTCCCAAACAAAAGCAAACCATTACAGGATATCAGTTGGCCATTAGATTTCTTTTATTTCCCTCAAAGCTAAAGCTGGCTATAAAGAGTTCATCTGGTGGCAATTTTTTGAAAGTATTTTAAATTGGGATAGTAGTAGACCAGTGCTATCGATAGAAAATTGCATTTGGTTCTATTGCCAGTGTGTGTTTGTCTCCTTATATTCCATCTGTTATCAGAAAACTAATAAAGGTGCTTCTTTATGCCACTGCCATGCTTTCTAGAAAAGAGAAAATAACAACGTAAGTGTCAACATCCTCCCTCTCTCAATTAAAGGAGGCCTTACAATTATTTCCCTTAAAGTACATTTGAATCAGATACCAGTCATTTTAATTTCACCAGAACCCTCACATTCTTTAAGGAGTTGCTCTTCCCTCATGCCGGGGGTTTTGATGCAAATGTCAGTCTCAGTTGTGGCTGAGTTGTGGCTGTAGCAATGGGCAGAAGATCCAAGCCTGTCTGATTATGGTATCTCTTCCTTCTGCCTACAGTGTTTGATGCAAGTGGTGGGTGTATTACACAGACAGGACAACTTAGAGTCCTTTTGTCAGGAATGTCAGTGTGTATCTGTTGGAAGAGAAATGGCTTATTTATTTTTTGCATTTCAAACTATAAAGATGCACACTTGGGAATACGGGCACTTAGGTTTTCTTCTATGAGAAGAGAGTCCATTTGGCATAGGAAAATGTGAACCTTACACACACTGATAAGCAGAGGCTAGCATAGTTGGGATACTGCCTAACCTTAATGATACAATTTGTACTCCTGAACTGAGGCTATGCCTGAAGCAAGAGTCATCCTTGAATTTCCAGGCATTTGAGCCAATAAATTTTCTCCTTTTTGCTTAAGCAAGTTTGAGTTGGAGTTCTATCACTTGTAGCCAAAATAGTACACCTCAGAGAGGAATTATGCTGACAAAAAACAAGTGTTAAGAGTCCTTAAGCAGCCGGGCTTGGTGGCTTACACCTGTAATCCCAGCACTTTGGGAGGCAGAGGCGGGCGAATCATGAGGTCAGGAGTTCAAGACCATCCTGGCCAACATGGTAAAACCCCGTCTCTACTAAAAATACAAAAATTAGCTGGGCATGGCGGCGCATGCCTTCAATCCCAGCTACTTGGGAGGTTGAAGCAGGAGAATTGCTTGAACAGGGACCCAGGAAGCAGAGGTTACAGTGAGCTGAGATCACACCACTGCACTCCAGCCTGGGCTGCAGAGCAAGACTCCGTCTGAAAAAAAAAAAAAAAAAAATCCCCATTTCATAAAATTTTTTTTTTTAGAGGCGGAGTCTCGCTCTGTCACCCGGACTGGAGTGCCGTGGCCGGATCTCAGCTCACTGCAAGCTCCGCCTCCCGGGTTTACGCCATTCTCCTGCTTCAGCCTCCCGAGTAGCTGGGACTACAGGCGCCCGCCACCTCGCCCGGCTAGTTTTTGTATTTTTAGTAGAGACGGGGTTTCACCGTGTTAGCCAGGATGGTCTCGATCTCCTGATCTCGTGATCCACCCGTCTTGGCCTCCCAAAGTGCTGGGATTACAGGCTTGAGCCACCGCGCCAGGCCAAAAAAAAATAATAATAATAATAATAACCCTTAAGCATGAAATTTAATGTTAAATAAATGAAAAGTACTCATAATCTGTCACCAACCCCTAAAAGGAATAGCTCCCAAATGTGACAATAAAGAGAAGCAGGGGGAAAAGCTTCTGGACACAAACTCTCCAATCACTCTCAGTGTTTCCCACACTACAGCACTTGAAAGTTCTAGTGAATCATTTTACTTTATATCTTCCTATTTCAAATACTACTTTTAATTGATTCACAGTAAGAGCTCTAACAGAGTATGCTGGCTTTGGACCATGTCAGTTTCCTCAAATTCCCTTCCTATGTGGTTTCAGGTTAGGGTTGGCCATGATAATTATTTGGGCAGGGTTTGGAAGTGGAGGGGAACCATTTTTAGGTTTTGAAGATTGCTGTCAGGCAGGTGCAGTTGCAGTTTGTGTTCAGTGTCACAGATTTGCTGCTGGCAAGGGGCAGCTGCTGGGCCCACAGCTGCTACAACTCCCTTAGACTCCTTCAGATTCTGAGACTCCTGGGCACATACAGCTCTATGCTAAAGGATGCTGGCCAATCCCACAAGTCACCCAGTCACTGGAACTTGAGGTAATGAGTGATTTGGTGAATGTTTAGTTTCTCCTGAAAGGTTCCCATTTGTCCTTGATCTCTCGTACTTCATACCCATCTTCTCCTCCTGACTGCTGGCCCTTGGGCTCAGCACTAGACCTAGAGGCAACAGACATCCTCAACTGTGTAAGGGCCAATTGCTCTAATAAATGAATTCCTTATTCTGTATCACTCATATTAGGCCTGCTTACCTGATTGAACCCTAACTCATACACATGGTGGTGTATTTTTCATTATTTATTTCTGAAGCCATGTAAGATTTTACCTATTACTGGAAAACAAAATTGATGAGGTTGAAATAATTAAGGCTTTGTACTCAGGCTGATTAGTCTTTATATTCCACCTTTGCTACCTATCTGTGTGGTTTTGGCCAAATTATTTAATCACTTGATGCCTTAGTTTCTTCAGCTGCAAAATAAGGAAGACTGTGTGTCTAGCAGCGGGATTGCTATTACGGCTCACAAGGAAATAAACATTTGTTTTGTCACTAGGTTATTGTTCATTACTGCAGCCTCAGTATCTAGCACAAAATTGCTACATTGTACATACTCTTTAATATTTTCTAAATTGATGCATAAATGAGTATGTGCTTAATATATGTTAATCTTTTCTTCTCATTTGTTTAAGGAGTTGTGGCAAATTATTTTTCAGACAACATTTAGTCTCTTCTCCCTCAAATGCCTCCATAAAAGAGGTACATTTCCCTATCCAATTGATGTGGATCTTGACCATGTACCTTGCCTTGGCCAATGGGATGTTAGAGAATATGATGTGAGCAAAGTTTTGGAATATGCTTCCATACTAGGATTATTTTTCTTTCTCTTCTGGCTCCACCAAGATAAATATACACCCCAGGTAGTCATACTCCTTCAGCAGTGAAGCAGAGTAGTCCTAGTCCAGTCTGAAGCAAAGACACTTCAGCTAACCTATAGACACATGACAAAGAATCAATGCTTATTTTTTTTGATTTGAGTATTGGGGCAGTTTGTTAAGGAGAAATAGCTATCTGTTACAAAAAGGTTTAATTGTAAAGAGAAAATCCATACCTATAGACTTAGCATGAAAAGAAATCTTGAAACTCAACTGAGTCTATGTGTCTTTGCAAGATAGAGAGATATATTTGAACAATAGTTTAAGACTATCTTTGACCAGATTAATCCTCCACTAATATAGTCTATGTGGGCCAGTTATGGTCATTGTCCTAGGAGAGCTGTAACAGTCATTCAAAGAGCATAAAACTTGGTAGCTATCCTCAAAGAGTACATGAATATATCCTCAAGAAAAGTGAATCTCTTCTTTTAAAAAAGTAGTACCTTATCCAAGAGTCCTACAATAGGTTTACTATAAATAGGTTCATTATGTTGCTTTCCATTTGGACATGGAGAAGGAATTCTGTAATACTTAGAGGATGTGACCTCAAAGAAGAAACTCAACTTTGTTTCCTCATCTATAGGATGAGGATAATAACAGTTACCACTCAACGGAGTTACGAACCTTAAAAAACGTGCATGTAAAGCTCTTAGCACACTGTCTAGCTCATAGTAAGTAGTCAATGGAAGTTGGCCCTTGCTGTGGTTGTTACACTTGTGAGTGACAATATGCTTAGCTAAGAGGCCTGGCTAATTCTGCCACTCTAAGCCATAATACAGCGATAGAGCATTCTAGCCTGGCTCTGTGGTAGAATAGGCAGTCTGACAGCAAGAAAAATTCAGTCACGGGGAAAAATCTAAGCGATCAACAACTTTGTCCTTCCAAAAGGGAGAATAAAGTAGATTGTAGCTTTTTAAAAACAATTCTTGTGGAATCTGTTGGATCAGATTTCAGATTTTCCTTCCTTAGGCTAAGAAGGCCAAATACTTTGTTATTTTTGTTGTTCATCTATGAATCATCTGCACATTTTTAACATTGCCCATTTTATTTTGTGAAGACAATAGATCCAAGAAGGTCTGATCTGAAGCAACCACAGTGGAACAATACTGGTGTGGCATAGAGTACATATTTTACTATTTTATTATTAGATTTTATTCTGTCTCACAACCCTTGTCATTTCGCATTCTATCTTCCTCCATTCTAAACCGTGCCAATGGTTTGGTTGATGAGCTTGACACTATTCTCAGTCATGGACTGGGCCTTTATTGCATTATTGATATCTCATCCTTGTGGCCCTCATGATTAGTTCAGAGTCAGGCATGTGACCCAACCTGGACCAAGGAGATCCTGAACCAAAGATTTGTCTTTGACTTTTGAAGTCTTTCTTTTCTTGGCTGGTATGTTATGAAGATGTCAGGCTTGCAGCTGCTGCAGATGCAGCCACTAGGGGCAGATATATGGCATTGAAGGATAAAATCAACACCAAGGAAGGTAAAACGCAGAAAATACAGATAAACTGGTTCATTGGTAAAATCAATGAAGCTGTTAAATCCAGCCTTCCCAAAGAAAACCAACTCCTTAAGCCTTACACATTTCTTTTATTATTTAAGGCAGTTTGAGTTGGGTTTTCTGTCATCTGCAACATAAAGAGTGATGTACTGACATGCCACACCCTTATTTATATGCCTAAACCTGAGGTGATCAATAATGGTGATAAGAATCTTTTTGAGGGGATGGTAAATGAAAGTCCTACTTCTAGCTGTCCATTTTTCACTCTTTCTTTTCCTTCCTTTTGACTTAGGCTGTGTAGTAGAATAGGAATCTCTTAATTATATTTTCAAAACTCTTTCTTAAGAAAGTGTGGTGTTAGATGCAAGATGAAAAAAACAGGACAAAAAAATCTACATACATACTCACAAATATAATACAAATATAGTTCTATATAGAATACAATGTCAACTATGTGGGCACACAAAGGAAAACGTTACCTTTATGTTAAAAAATACTAAATATTTATTAAACAAATGCCTTCCTACCATAGAGTTATTAAAATAGGATGCTGTCCTTCTTAGGCATGAAACACTCCCTATCTAGATAGTCCTTGTGACACTTATGTTACACTCGTTTGTTACACAATCATTTCGCTTAACAACTAGATTGTGATCAAACATTACAGCACATTAATTCCCTAGTGAGACAAGTTAGAATATAGTGTGCCCTGCTGTTTTGTCACATTTCCTTCTTTTTATTGTAACTTTCTTTTAACATCACCAAATTTGGTGCTTTTTATCAAAATGATTGACTTCTTAAGTGGAAGATTTGTTTGATGGTTAGGCTCCATATCTTGAATCAGAAAGCTTTGCTTAAGATTTACAAGTGTCTGTGAGTGGCATTTTCTCCACTGGCCTTACATAACACACATATTAGGTAAAATGTTTCTTATTCCTGAAGCTGTAGTTAAAAAACAAAGGGAAAGTGAAAGAAAAACTTTCCAGTCTTGAAGGTAAATGTGAAATGTCTTATTGATTTTCTATGCACTACCTAAGCATTACAAGTTTTATTGTTGCTATCGTGATATATACCTTTAAAATAGTTAATTGTCTTTCTGACAAATCAAAAGAAATAAGTTGTTCCAAGTGGAGGGTTAATAAGGCTGACATTAACAAGCATTTCAAAATATCATTGACATGTTTGGTTTGTAAACTCCGTGACTAATTTTGTTGTTTTTAACTGTTTTGAGTGTATGTTTATACCTCCAGGAATATGGAAGTGATGGAATTGCTACAGGGGAGAAAAAGTAACAAAGTAGTATAATGCATGTATCTTCCGAATAAGTGACATAATAGCTAGAGTGTTTTTTAAAATTTGACCCTTTTTTTTGTCTTTGACCATATATGGCTTTTTAGGGGTATGCCTCTTACTCTGTGGGTAGGGGTGGGGAGGGCATTGTGGTAGGAGAAGGATGGCAAGAGGAGTGGTAAAGAGTGGGGAATTTGGCCGGGCGCGGTGGCTCAAGCCTGTAATCCCAGCACTTTGGGAGGCCGATACGGGCGGATCACGAGGTCAGGAGATCGAGACCACCCTGGCTAACACGGTGAAACCCCGTCTCTACTAAAAAAA
>NC_045444.1:33390028-33459799 GCF_002776525.5 Piliocolobus tephrosceles | reverse complement strand
AAAAAAAAAAAAAAAAAAAAAAAAAAAAAAAAAAAGAAAAAAGAGTGGGGAATTTGCTCTGGGTTGGTTCAACAAGGAGGTGAGGATTCTGTAGCTTTCTCAAAGATGACCTTTAAAATGTTGATGTTACAATGAAGCCACTGTTATAACATGGGTATCAGACATGAAATTTACATTCATGACTTAAAGTTTTTTCTTGCATTTTAGTGAGATAAACTCAAGGTCACTATTTGAGTTGAAGTATACATCTAATCCATAGTAAAATGAAACAATTAACTGCAGGATGACACATTATTTTGATTCAACCTGGATGTTAAGTCATGTATGTTGTCACATTGAATCCTACAAGTGAGCGTTTCTTTTTCTATGAAGATATTTGTAGTAATATACTCAATTATAGATAAGATGCTAGACAATTTTTTTTAAAAAAATTCTTCTTCCTTGCCAAAGATTCACAGCAGAAGCTCAATAGATGCTGTGTGCATGAAGAATGCTTATTGAATACCCACTGAATTTACTATGGTATTTGAAATAGTATATGCTTACCAAGGTTAGATTTGGTTCTTTCCTGATATAAGTATTTTATTCCACTTGTTCTGAGCTTATATTATGTAAAACACACACACACACAACCACACACGTCTTCAGGTACTTTATATATCTACAGGAAACATTTTACATATGGCTTTTTTTCCCCACTCAATGTTAGGTTTAACAGTTGTTTTTAGATGTTAACAGACAAATTAAAAATTCAAAAATTTAACTGTGGTTGGTGTTGGAGAATATTTTTAATATATGTACATTTAAAGTAAATATTAAGCAATAAAATCATCTTGAAAAATATGAAATCTATCATTATTTTCCACAAATTTGAAACATTGCCAGAACTTTAGCTCATTTTCTATATTCACAATTAAATACATTTAAGACTTCTAAGGTGCCTGGATAGATTTTATACTAGTAACTTTTCATGGGCCTTTAAGATTGCAAAATCTTTTTCTTTTACTTTTTTTATTTTGAAGAGATGGGGATCTCATTTTTTTTTTTTTTTTCCCAAGGCTGGAGTACAGTGCTGTGATCATAGCTCATTTGCAGCCTTCAACTCTTGGGCTCAAGAAATCCACCTGCCTCAGCCTCCTGAGTAGCTGGGACTGCAGGCGTGCACAACCATGTCCAGCTAATTAAACAAAGAAATGTTTTAGAGGTGGAACCTTACTGTATTGCCCAGGCTGGTCTTGAACTCCTGGTCTCAAGTGATCCTCCCACCTCAGCCTCTCAGAGTCCTGACACTGATAGTATATTATTGTACAATTTAATAGTATATTATATAATTATAGAACATGGATTCTGGGACCCTAACCATAACTTTGTTTAGGATATTTAACCTCTCTTCCTTAGTTTCCTCATTGGTACAATGGGAATAATTGTATACTTGATTACAAGGTTGTTCCCAGGATTAAACTGATAAATGCAAACCACTTAGAAATGTATCTGGCATAGAGGAGGCTTGATAAATGTTAGCAATTTTTATTATTGTTGATGATTTTTTTTTACCCTGTCAATAGTTGATTTAAAATAATCCTAGTTAATGATGCTACTTTATTGTGTTTTCAATTCATAATATGTCACACCAAATAGACATTAAGAGTCCCAAGCCATATATATTCCATTTAAATGAAAATTTCAGAATATCTAATCAATACTTTCAATAACATTTTCTATTGCCTTATGTAAAGAAGACAGTTAATTAGTTAAGATGAAATTTCCTTCATCGATGTCACTAATATTCTGATGAACTCAAAATAAAGTAATTAATATACATGTTACAGAAAGCATATAATTCTAACATAATAACTTTCTCATTCCTAGGGTGCTTATGATGTCTAATTAGTTAACATTTGAAAAGTGCTTTGTGGATTAAAAGTGCTACGTAAGTGATAAATCTTCATTGTTAGTAACAAAAGATCAAGTTTGAAGGAGCACATCAAGCGTATTGTACAAAAATTGTATTTTATTGTAATTTTTCTCTTCAACGTTGTTGAAAACTGCCATTAAAGTTTATTCTCCTAGGAGATAAAAGCAGAGCACTTTTTTTTTTTTTTTTTTTTTGAGACAGAGTCTCTCTCTGTTGCCCAGGCTGGAGTGCAGTGGTGCGATCTCCACTCCTTGCAACCTCCGCCTCCACTCCCTGCAACCTCCGGTCCAAGCAATTCTCCTGCCTCAGCCACCCCAGTAGCTGGGATTACAGAAGCCTGCCACCATGCCCAGCTAATTTTTGTACTTTTAGTAGAGATAGTGTTTCACCATATTGGCCAGGCTGGTCTAGAACTCCTGACCTCAGGTGATCCTCCCGCCTCGGTCTCCCAAAGTGCTGGGATTACAAGCGTGAGCCACCACTCCTGGCCAAAAGCAGATTACTCTCACTGGAAATATCAGTGCAATTACCCCAGTGAAAAATGATGGAACTTTGATTAAGCCACCTAAAACAAATGCCTTCATTTTCATTATCAGTGAAGTAAAGATATTCATACTTAACCCCAACCTACTTAATGCAGACATGAAAATAAATACTCCTGTATTTATGTAATGGTATCTTTGAGCTCTTTGCAGGATGCTACTATTAAATACATATTTATAACTGTTATGATTATTGCTCAGTGGCACGACATTCCCAGTGTACTGGGTGCAGGGTGGTGAAGCAGAGAAAGTCTCTGCCCACACACTGATTGCAGGGCTAGGCAATCCTCTTGCCATCATCCTTTATTCTCCCAGAAATAAGAAAAGTAGAAGAGCACAGCAAGCTGGAGAATCCCTTAGAGACCATTGAGCCCAACCTTTCAGTCCTCAGACACGAGTAAAATCCACTTTGGAAAGAAAACTGTAATTGTATGCTTTAAGTGAGTGAACTGTAAGGTATGCAGATGACATTGCAATATAACTATAAAAAAAATTCTGCATAGCCTGCGTGTGTGTGTGTGTGTGTGTGTGTGTGTGTGTGTGTAAAGGCCTGCTGCCTTGGCCCTTCCCTTAACTGGGTGGCAGACCTACTTTACCAACCCTGTTCTCATTCCATTTGTGGTCTTTGATGGATTGTGGAATGCAGTGATGTTGGTCAGATAAGAATCCCAAATGATCTCTTCTTTCTGAAGAGCTAATGGCAAACAATAATGAAAAGTTATTTAGGTTTTTTTTTTTTTTTTTCAGCTGGCATTAGCTTTTCAGGGGTTCTGAGGAGGTCTTATTGACTCATTAGACTGTCATCTTCACACTTTTTCCCAACCCGGTTTCTTACCCAGTCTCCAGCTGTTGGTTTCTGACATCACACCCTGGAGGTCCATTCCTTTAGCTCAATGGTTCTCAACTGGAGAACCATTTACGAGACATTTGGAAATAAAAGGAAATATTTTGGATTGCTACAGTCAGTTGGGGTGGGGGACAGGGACAATGAAGAATATCTTGCAGGAGCAGTCAGTTACGCATGAGCAGTCAGTTACACAGAACGACCCATCCCATCCCGAGCGTCAATGTGCGTCAATGTTGCATGTGGTGAGAGGTACTGATAGAGTCTAGCTTAAGGCTTTGGTTTATTTTAACGTGTAAATACCAGAGTTGTCATTGTCACTCAGAATTTACCCTAAGTTGCAGATTCTTTCCTTACAACTAGTTTTGATATATAGACTGGTAAGAGGTGGTGAAAAGAGCACATATATCTGAATTTCCCAGAGACGATGTTCTTTTGGGGGCAAAGAAGATGGGAAGGGAAGAATCTGTGGCAGGCACTGCTGGTTGGCCAAACCATAGCAATTTCCAATCCCCCTTCTCTCTTGTCTCCTTTCACTAGGAAGACTGGAAAAGACAATGTACTGCCTCAGCTTTCCTTTTAGATGGGTGGCCATGTAACAGAATGCTGACCAATGATACATGAGTAATAGCCTGCTTGGGGTGGAAATAGAGGTTTCTGGTAAAGCACTGCTTTCCTGATACAAGGAATGGCTAGTGTTGTCCCTTTACTTTCTTTCTGCCATGACTATGGATGTGATATCCAGAGCCACCATTCAAACATAGGATAAAAATTATGCAGAGGAAATGCCAATACATTGAGTATGGTGAAAGGACAGAATAGAAAGCGCCTGGGTCCCCAGGTATACTTAGGCAGCTGAGCTAATCCTGGCAACTGCTACCCTTAATCTAGCTATGTAAGAAGAAGAAACTCTATTCATTTGAAACATGTAGCTAGTCTTTCTATTTCTTGAAGCTGAACACATTCCTAACAGTACAGAATTGGAGGAAGAAACTGTAGATAGGCATAATTTTGTATATATCTACACGTGTCCTCTTTCCAGAATATTCTGTCAATCAAGATCACCCTACTCAGCCCCTTGAAAAGTAGCCAAACTTGACAAGGTTCTCATTAAACTAATTTCAATATTTAGTGAGGGTCTACTACTTGAAAGACAATATAGCAAACATAAAAATCATAAGATATAGTCTCTATCTCAGTGAGCTTTAATTTTGAGACAAATAAGAGATACAAATAATTTTACTAAATTATTTTGATCCAATCTACATTAGAACCCTTAATATCATCAATTTGAAAAACACAGAACATGGTTTGAAAGTGGGAGAGACTGGAGACAAGGAGGCCAGGTAGGAAGTTTCTGTTGTTATTTAGGCGATGGCATGTCCACAACACAGTCTGGCTCAAGAGGTGCCATCGCACGGTGGCTGAACACATGATATAAGGTACAACTTCTGAGTTATCAAGGATGCTCTCCTTTTGTATTTGTCCATGTTCACACTGCTATAAGATACTACCTGAGACTGGGTAATTTATAATCAAAAGAGGTTTAATTGACTCACAGTTCTGGCTGGCTGGGGAGGCCTCAGGAAACTTGCAATCATGGCAGCAGGCACAGGGCTCTTCTCAACACAGTAGGAAGTGGGAGGGCAGAGCTGCCAAACACTTTTAAACCATCAGTTCTTGTGAGAACTCACTGCCATGAGAACAGCATGTGGAAACCATCCCCATGATCCAATCACCTTCTACCAGATCCCTCCCTTGACATGTGAGGATTACAGTTCAAGATGAGATTTGGGTTGAGACATGGAGCCAAACCATGGCACCCTTTTATTTGAACAATTGACCTTTCAACTGCTTTCTCCCATTTTCATGATCTTGCTTGCTGAAGTCACCCATTTTCAGGTCAAAAATGGGACTGGGGAAAGGATATATGAATGGGTGTATTTTTCACATTGTTCAAAAAAAATGTATGATAGCTATATACGATAGAACATGATTTAAAAAAGAGGAAATTTTAGGGTAAAATTAAAGAAATAAGATTTGGACAAGAAGATTCAGGATGGTTTAGGAGTACTTAAGGAGAATTTGCTGGACCCTATTAAACTGGAAGGAGAAAATTGAGCTAATTCAATTTTAAGCTAACAGAGAATTGATCAAGATACTTTATATGAATGGCTGGCTTTTGTCTTTATTTTTCTTCTCTTAACAGTGGCAATTTTTTTTTTCGTCAACAGTTTTTATAGTTTTATATAAATGCATTGTTAATGTCATTGTTCAGGAATGCATATAAAAAAATCCAACATTGATTTGTTAATGTATGAGTTTTCTGATATTGGATTACATCATTACGCCCACATAAATATGTAAACTTCATGCTGCATTTATTTAACACAACAAAACCCAGTTACTAAAACATCTTTTATTCCTTTCACTTTTCACCACATGATATTGTTTAGAAGAGTGTTTTGGTTCCAAGCACATAAGAGATTTTTTTAAATAAATGAGAATGTGTTTTTCTTGTGAGAATGTAGGTTATCTATTGGGACCATTAGAAAAGCCACTCTTTGGAGAAGAAAGCTCTAATTTGAACAGGGCTCTGCAGGAACAGTAACTTGTTGGAGGTGGGTGCAGGATATCTTTAAGTGTTCAAATAGCCAACGGTAGAGAGGTCCCTTCTTTGTATTTTCTCCTTTCTTTTGTCATCACAAACATGTTTGAGGCCATAAACAGATCCCATTGACTCAGCCACGGGTAGGGGAGTTTGAACCTGTGACAGTCACCCTACCTGTTTCCACCACCTACATTTGTGAGTGCACATTCCAGGGCAGAGTTGAGAACACAAGGAAGGGAAAGCTGACTAATCACCCATTCAGAGATGAAGCCATGTGGTCACAGAACTTCATTCTTTCTCTCCAGAAAGGCATAAAGGTGTGCTTCTTTTCAACTTTGCATCTGCCTTTAGCTATTTGAAGCCAGAGAGGTTAGATATTATAGGACAGAGAAAAGTGTTCATGAAGAATGGTGCCAAGACATTGTCACTGGTGTATCAGAGAAATTATTTTACCATGAATTAAGAAAGGATCATTGAAACTAATTTTTCTTTTTAAAATGTTTGTCATTTATAATAAAATTTGGGATTGGCTTTGTTTTTTTTTTTTTGGTAACAGCAGAGATGTGGAAAACAAGAATTTCTGACAACAAAAAGGCTATTAGGCAGACTTTTAATTCTGTTTGTAAAATTCACAAACATGTTAATATTAATTCAGTTGGTGGCAAAATTGTTGAAATGGAAAACAAAAAGAATAATAAAACTAAAATAGTAGTTGTGTGTGGTAAAGAAAAATATAGCTAAGAAACATACAGGTTACCAGTATGCCTTAGTTTTATAATTAGCAATTTATCCTTCGATGTGCTTTAAAATACCTATAAATGGGTAGGACTGTTTTACAAAGAAAGAAAGGAAAGAAGAAAGAAAGAGGCCGGGCGTGGTGGCTCAAGCCTGTAATCCCAGCACTTTGGGAGGCCGAGATGGGCGGATCACGAGGTCAGGAGATGGAGACCATCCTGGTGAACAGGGTGAAACCCCTGTATAAGGAAGCTGTATAAGGAAGCAGCTTATAAAAGCTACGCAGTCTGTAAGAAGGAAATACTCCCTCGTCTCTACTAAAAAATACAAAAAAACTAGCAGGGCGAGGTGGCGGGCGCCTGTAATCCCAGCCACTTGAGAGGCTGAGGCAGGAGAATGGCGTGAACCCGCGAGGCGGAGCTTGCAGTGAGCGGAGATCGCGCCACTGCACTCCAGCCTGGGCGCCAGAACGAGACTCCATCTCAAAAAAAAAAAAAAAAAAAAAAAAAAGAAAGAAAGAAAGAAAGAAAGAAGAGATTAACTCTGTCTTCCATTTTGATGTTATATAACGAAGATCCTTAGATTACTTTTATTCAAAAATCAAATAAAAATATGTGAAGCTTGATTTGCTAATGGACACACACACACAGAATTGGCCCCCAGTATCAGCAGTTTCTGCAATTAACTGAGGATTAAAATATTTTTGAAAAACAATAAAAATAATAAGACAATAAAAAATAACAAATAAAAATACAGTATAATGACTATTATAATACTTATGTAGCGTTTACATTGTGTTATGCATTATAGGTAATCTAGAGATGATTTAAAGTATATGGGAGGATATACGTAGGTTATATGCAAACACTATATCATTTTATGTAAAGAATTTAAGCATCAGAGGGTTTAGATATCTTTGTGGGTCTTGAAACCAATCCCCCAGGGATACCGGGGATAACTGTGTATGTGTATGTTTATATTTCTCTCTCGCTATAGATATATAGAGAACTATATATATACAGAGATAAAGAGAGAAACAGAAGGAGAATGCTGCTAGCTTTTGTCTTTTTCTTCTTTCTTTGAATTGACCTCATCCATAATGAAAATTGGTGATTATGATGCTCAACCTAACTCCTCTATTTAAATCCATTTATATCTAGGTTTACATTTAAAAGGGAGGAATGAATGATTAATTTCCTTTATTTTTAGGAATCAGGAATCATTGAAATTAGAAAGACGTTTATACCATGGTACTCACATCCATCGCCAGTTTTATGACTATTCCCCATGGTTCTCCAGGTACTTTGCTCCAGCTCACTGTGAATTATTTGAGTGATTGGGTTTCCCATAATTGACATAATAAAATATTTTATGATGGAGTGGGGGAAGACGTCTCAGCTGCTGGGCCTTAAATGATATGGGAACATTTGAGTGTAGGTGAAGGTTTCCCTGCTGTGCAAAGATGAAAAGCTTTTTGATATCAGCATTGAAGGAAATTTGAGTGTTAAAAATGCACATGGTACTATGCAAAAGTATTCTAGGAGAATCAATGAGACATGGTCGTCTCCAGGTACATGAGGCTCTTAATCTAAAAGTAGAGCCTGCCCATCTCCAGCTTGCTCTCAGAAGCGGTCAGTGCCCGGCTGGACTATGTCTGGAGGGCTTGGGTCGTTATATTTGTGGCCCTGGCATCCAGCTGACTTACAGAGAAGGTAGATATTTTCATGCTTAAATCTAGTCATTATTTTTCTATCAGATGAATTTACTGTTAAACAGAAAGGTGTTCTCTAAAGCACTGCTTGTTATTACATCTCTCTTACTAGATGTTTATAAGTCAGAAAATGATTATTTTTTAAAATAAACTTTTATATTAAGTAGCTGCTCAGCTTCTATGCAATTGTTTTACAACTGTAGACTAATATATATACAGCCACAATAGCTACAATAGGAATACAAATCCTCAATACTAAAATTATTTCTACAGAGTACTCATTTTATGATGTTTTACTACTCAAATCGATTTTAAGGGGAATTTTCTTCCCCTTACATTGATGATACTTTACTGGATACCCTTGGACCACTGAGTTTAGCCCATGTGGTTTTGTTATTTGAGGGACACGCAAAGTTCTTCACACGTTGCCCTCCCACTTCCAGTGTTACCTTACTGCCTATAATTTGCACAAACAATCCTGAATGTCATGAAACTGCAACCATGAAACTGCTGCCATCTTGAGCATCTATACCTTACTTTAAAATTGTTTATCAGATTCGGTTTGGACACCTGGAGGTGGGAGAGAGGACAAGTATATTTTTTAGGGGAAAGAGATGAGAAAAATGAAGAGTATATATGGTCATAGGAGCTATCCCAGATAGAACTACACAATTCAGCAATTAAGGCAGCCCTTGATACCATGGCAGTGGTAGGAAGCTGGCAAAGAGTACATTTTTTTTTTAAAAAAGGAAAAATATGCAGGAAAAAGCTTTGAAAGACTACACAACATTATCTATTTCACACTTTTGACCAGGGAAGGCCATATCTAGACACCACACTGAAAAAAGATTTGCCAATTTATGGCTTTGAAAGAAGTAAATAAACAGGTAATTCATGCAAACATATTCTAGCCACCAAATGAATTTTGAAAGCCCGAAAAGTTTAGAAATACTTAGAATAAAATGTATTTAAAAATATTTTAAAATACATTTTATTCTAAGTCTATTGGGGACTGAAAAAAGCTACATAAAAGGTGTCTAAGGATAGTATGCTAAAATAATATTATAAAATAGTGACTTCTAGTAATTGAGAATTGAGGTGGGCTGCAATACTTAGAAAACTCCACAGACGAGGACATGGAAGAGACTTGAGGAATTCGTAGGACGTAGCTTGATAAGCAAAGAAGGATGGGGTTGATATTCCAAAAGGCAAGAAAAGCATGAGCAAAGACAAGAAAATGGGTTTTTAATGGCATGTTTTGTGGGAAAATATATGGCATTGGCTTAGCAGTTTTCAGGGGAAGGAGCAGACAGTAAACTGATATTAGAAGCTAAAAGATAGCACTCCATATTACACTGTAGTAAATGGTTTGGTAAAAGTATCACCTCTTATATTTTGGGAGGCAGATGACATCCCTGTTGAGCGAATAACTCTAGAGGAAGTGGATGGAAAGAAAATATCCATGTGTATTGACTCCTATTGGCTGCATTCTGAAAAATATTTTTAAAAGATCAGATCAGGAAAGAATTGGCCACTTAGCAAGCAGAAATGAAACTAAGAGTCTAGAAATTTGGGGCTTTGATGGGCTGGCAAAGATGACCATTTCTCAGCTCCTATCAGTAGGAAGTAAGATTGAAAAAAATCCCAAAACCAATTAAGATCCAAGCATTTGGCAAAGATCAGATTAAGGATGTGGCTTCACAATGAAGCTTGATGGCTTTTTGAGGTAATGGTCATTAAATTGAGACAGCAAGGCTCAGGGTGAGAAAGAAAAAGAAACAAAGCACATTTGAGAATTTCGTGTAAGAAATAACTTTGAGATGGTTATTTAGCTAATGGAATGAACATGAGTAAAGTAGACCAGAAACATTCTATGCTTTTGAGGGAACCATAAACACTGCAAACTTGGATTAAAAAAAAAAACAAAAAACAAAAAACCTGACTGTTTAAGCAATAAGACAATTTTTAGACTTTCAAGTTGCTCTAACAGGAAGCAGCTTATAAAAGCTACGCAGTCTGTAAGAAGGAAATACTCCCTAGTGCCCATTTCAGACATGGCTAGAGAAGCTGTTGGATAAGGGATAGTGGCTGTGGATAAAATGGTCAACTCCCAAAGAATGGAATCAGCGTCTGCACAATAAAATCTTCTCCTAGCCCCACCCCTTCCTCATTCCAGGATAGGAGCCCCTCACAGTGCCTGCCCAGCACAATTTTAGAACTGCTTTAACTCATGTCTGCTTTCTCTTCCCAAATGGGATGTGTTTTTTGATGGTCATTCTGTGATCATTCTACCACTGAATTTTGGGAGTGTATGTGTGTTGAGGGACAGACAATTTGTGTCTCTTTTAGTTCATAGTTTGTAAGAACTTGAGGAACCTTAGCTGGACTTGATGGAGCATCTGATCACGACTCAGAGATCCTGGTCTTTGGGCTGGATGTGGTGATTAAATGGGGACTGGGATTATTTCTCATGGGGAGGGTGTGATTTTGTTCTGTGTATAGGAGGAGGGGCTGAAAGAGATATGTGGAGACCAGAAAGGCAGAGACAATTCCATGTGCTCACCAAGTCTGTCTTCTTTTCCACTGGTCATGCAGCAAAATTATATTTCCCAGCATCTCTTGCAGTTGAATGAAGCCATCTAACTGAACTCTGACCAGTGGAATGTGGATGGAGGCAGTATAAATCTCTTCTGGGCCAGACTTCTAAAATGTCTTGTAAATCTGCCACAATACGCCTTTTCCCCATCCTCTGGTTAGATGATGCAAGGTTGGCCTTAACACTACTGTTGAAGAGTGAAGAAACTGGGGTCCCAGAATGAGTGCACAGAGCGGAGTCAAGCACATCACTGACTCTAATCCTTTACTCCTCCCATGCCACCACCAACCTTCGTTGAACTGTGACATAAATAAGAAATACACCATTATTGTGTTAAGCCACTGAGTTTTGGAGGCTGTTTGAGATAACAGTTGGTAAAGCCTGATACGGCCATTGTGCTGCTAGATGATCTTTTACTCCTCCTTGATTTATTCCTTCTTACATTCCCCACAGTGGTCTCTTCACAGAGCCAATAGATTCAGGAAAGAAGATGCAGCTAACCTACACTCAAAGTTAAGGCCCCCATTGATCCCAATCTCCTTACGCTCTCAATATTCTAGTGCCCTGAGAAGTGGTCATGTGTGTTATTTTAATTAGTACCTCTATGTAGATGACTCTAAACATAGCTTTCCAGTTTCCAACTGTCTCCTGAATTCTGAACCTAAACTTTCAACTGGGTACCGAGAATCTTTCCTAAATTAAGTTGAATCTGATTTATAAGTAAGAAATATATTGCTGTAGTCATCATCGTCATCATCGTTCCCTCAAAACCTGTGCCTCCTTTTTAAAGTGATGGGATTACAAACTTTCTTGTGATCATCTGAGGTTTGAGAGTTGTTTTCAATCCCTCCTACCACCTGACTCTCCATCTTCGCTCTAAAGTTAACACCTGACAGTTTTCCTTTGCCATCTCACATTTACTTCTTCTTTCCCCCACTTCATTAATTAGACCCTCCTCATCGCTAGTCCATTAATGGTTTCACCTGACTCTAGTCTCTTCTCTCATCAACTTCATCCTTCTAATCCTTTCAAAATTATATTTTTAAAATTGTGGCTGGATCATGACACTCATTTTCTTTTTCTTTTTTCTTTTTTTTTGAGACGGAGTTTCGCTCTTGTTGCCCAGGCTGAAGTGCAATGGCATGATCTTGGCTCACTGCTACCTCCGCCTCTGGAATTCAAGCAGATCTCCTGCCTCAGCCTCCTGAGTAGCTGGGATTACAGGTGCCCGCCACCACGCCTGGCTAATTTTTTTTTTGTTTTTAGTAGAGATGGGGTATTGCCATGCTGGCCAGGTTGGTCTTGAACTCGTGACTTCAGGTGATCAGCCTGCCTCGGCCTCCCAAAGTGCTGAGATTACAGGTGTGAGCCACCACACCTGGCTGACACCCATTTTCTAAGAAGCTTTGATAGCATTTCGCTATCTACAAAATATACCCACATTCCTTAACTCAGCATTTTGAGGTCCTTATTCATTCAGTCCAACCTATCACTTTAGTCCCTACCTGTATCCTCTAGCCACGCTAGTCTTCTCTGCATTCCTATCTCCACTTTAGCATTCCCTATTTCTACTATAAGTTGCTGACAAAGATTCTCAATTACTGGCCCAGGGACTACCTGAGAATCATTAATGGAACTTAAAAAGTATATTCCTAGGTCACCTCCTCATAGACATTGGCTTCTCTTAATCTATTTCACATTGTGCAATGCAAATAATCTCTTTTTGTGGGTGGGAATAAGAATAAGAAAAAATTGTAGGAGCTTTAAAAATAATACAAATTCCTGGGTTTTTCGGGGACTACTGAGTCAGAATGCACAGGAGTAGCATTTCCAATACACAACAGGTTTGGGAACCACTGACAGGCAAGCCAAGACTAAAAAAGAATAGAATTGGCCGGGCGCGGTGGCTCAAGCCTGTAATCCCAGCACTTTGGGAGGCCGAGACGGGCGGATCATGAGGTCAGGAGATCGAGACCATCCTGGCTAACATGGTGAAACCCCGTCTCTACTAAAAAAAAAAAAAATACAAAACACTAGCCGGGCGAGGTGGCGGGCACCTGTAGTCAAGCTACTCGGGAGGCTGAGGCAGGAGAATGGCGTGAACTCGGGAGGCAGAGCTTGCAGTGAGCTGAGATCTGGCCACTGCACTCCAGCCTGGGTGACAGAGCGAGACTCCATCTCAAAAAAAAAAAAAAAAAAAAAGAATAGAATAAGATACTAAATATGTACTCCAAATAATACTGCCAAGGGAAAGAAAAGGGAAATATTATTATGATATTAGAGAAAATTTCTTCGAGTCAGCATGTTTATTGCAACCTAGATATGCTAGGATCTGGATTTAGAAAAAGCAAGGTCCCCTTATTCATGTAGGATCTTCATCAACGGGAAGAATGTCAATGAAGGGAAAGTGACATCCTTAAAGTAGGTGCATTGTTAAAATACACATTAAATTTAAACTGTACTGTGATAAATGTCATATCTAGCAACAAAGAGAGCATATGTGCTCAGAAAAACTACCCTCTCAACAGACAAGAGACAAAAGCACACTGGCAAGTGATTAATGCAGGAAGACATGAGGATGTGAAATGACAAAGACATTTGTATCCAACTGGCTTCGTAAGCCAACTGGCCATTCTGTCAAGTGGGGAAATGAGAGAGAAAAGAACCATTAAGGATTCCACTCTCTCTGGCCTAGACCTTATGTTTCTGCCCTGAATGAATAAAGCAAAACAGCAACTGAATAGCTCATAATAACAAATGAACAAACTGATAGTAGCAAGGACTATGACTTGCTAACGACTCTATGATGAGTCAGCCTCTCTGTTCTGACCTCGACATATGAATGGGAGAATTATATCCATTTGCTTTTGTTCTTGGCTTTAGCAATTGGTAAGTCACTGGATATCATACAGTAAGTAATTTGAGGTAGGATGCAGCCACTATGTGAATGTCATATCTTAAGACATAAGCACATATTTGGATCCAAATGATTTTCTATGACTTTTTTTTTTCTCTATAACTATGAGGATAATCGTTTCAAGGAATTCCACATCTTGAAAAGGGTTAACAACATAGTGTTTTGAAACCAGATCTGGTCTGTTTTTCAAGCTGTGCTGTATTTAGAGATATATTTAGTTCTGCAGATGTCTTGAGTCTGTCATTGGAATTGGACTTTCCCATCAAAACCAGACACTGCTTCTTGAGGAGTCAGAATTGGATGTTCAGTGCTATTCAGTAGGACCATTTTTATTTTGTCTCCCACTGTGATGCAGCACTGCAGCAAAAGAACTGATACAGTTATTCTTTCTTTCTCTTGTCTGTCCCCAACAAGCCACCTCCCATTGGTTGTGCAGTGCAGGCTATAGGGTTTTTACTTGGCCATTGCCTTGAATAAGAAAAGTCTTCAGGAGTTGTGTAATTTAATTTCAAAGTTTTTAAAAAAGTGTAGAAATAGAAATGAAAAATTATGAACAGGAGATTTATTTATAGTCTTTCCAGAGTAGAGTTGTTACAAATGGGGTTGGAGGGATGGGGAAGGGAATGTGATATAAAAGTGAAAAATGTTTAACATTTGAGATTCTATAACGAGCCTCTAACTAGTCAAGGGATGGAGACTCAAGACCTAAGGAACTCCAGATTATATCTGAGGTTGGATTAAACAAAAATAGGGACCCTTCTTTTTTAAACTGAGGACTGAAATTTTAAATGCTCTAGAAATCATGGAGTATAACAAAAAGCCTGGCATATATCTCATCTGATTGAATAGATTTTAAAAAATGATTCAGGGTAAAATGGTTTTTATTGCTATTGTGTTATTTTGTCCAATTTTCCCCCTAAAGGTGTGATTTACATAACAAAGTTAGCAAAAAAAATTTCAGGCCTAATTATCACTTTCAAAATAGAACCTGGAAATCAGCCATTGGTAACTGAAGATTGCAGATTGTTTCTTAAAAAGCAAATCTTGAGTTCCGCTCAAATGTTACCCTTAAAACTGGATTGTATTATTTTGCCACATCAAATCAAGTGCCTTTTTGGCATCAAAGCAAGCAGCTCCCAAGCTAATTCATAACTCAAGTGCTGTCAATTTAGGTGATTCTAAAGCTTTAGCTTTTTTAAAGCTAAAATAATAAAAGACAATTGTGCTTATATTGTTTCTAATGACAATTTGCCCAGGTGGTTTTCTGCACAGTTTTTTGCAAAGACCAAGACAGTAGTTGAAAACCAAAATACATTCTTTTTCTTCAATCCATGCTTTATTACAGTTACAGTAGAGGAGGTGGTTAAAAGTACAGGCTCTGAGCTCAGCTGCCTAAAGTTATATTCCAGTTCTTTTCTCTTTAATAAGATAATATTTTTCTAAAATATTTGGACAATAACCTGACTTCATTGTGTAGTTTGATTTGTAAATAATAAATATTCTTATAGAGGACAAGAGACTGTGCTAATATCTATAGACAAAGGGGGTAGTGGTGATTGAGAAAGTCACATACATAAATAAATATACTATACAACACTGATCCTGCTCCACAGGAACTTAGAAGCTTTTGGTAATTTTATCCCCATCACAAACCATTGAGAATCCAACATGCTATAGATTGTACTATGAGTAAGAAATAAACCCTTTGGGTTGAACTACTGAGGTTTGGGGGTTGTCTGCTATAGCAATTGTAGATATTTACCTTCACTAATAAAGTTGGATTCTGAAATTTCCAATAGGACTAATAATATGAGATTTGAAACTGCTGTAAATTCCAGTGTTGTTAGAGGATCCCAAGGAATCCTGCCTCCAGGGCGGAGTGAATAAAAGTCCTTTGTTCACACTTTGAGATTTTGTTGAACACCTACTGCATAGCATCTGTTTGATGCTGTCTACATAAGACACCAGGATAAAAAGAACACAGAGTTCTGCCCCGGAGAAGCTCATGGGCTGACAGCAGCAGCAGTGATAAAACACAGCTACCATTTATGGAGTGATTACAACACAACTCACTTTCCTTATTTTCCTTAATTCCCATAAAATTCTTCTAGGTAAATGCGTACTCCTATGACCATTTTGAAGATGAGGAAAATGGGGCCTAAATAAATGAAGGACCTTGGAAGCATTGGAATATCGTGTGAGCCTTGCTATAATAGAAAAATATGCAAATGAAATATAATGGGATTAAAGCTAATTGAATGCTTACAATACTTATGGTATGTTGAGCATTATGTTACATGCCATATATACATATACACACACATATATACACATATATATGTATGTTTTGCATTTAATCCTAATAATATTACCCTAAAGGTATGTATAATTATCTGCAGTTTACGGAGAAGGAATCAAAGAGGTTAAGGGTCAGTAGGGTTAGACAGGTTAAGTAAATTCCTCTAGATTACTCAGTTTGCAGTCATGGAGTAAGGAATTTCAATATGTCTTTCTAGCTTCAAAACCCAAGTTCTCTCCACCACATTAAGTGGTTAATGCAAGGTGAGGAAAGGAGAGACAGCTGTAAGAGAAAGGACCAGATCACGGGAAACCTTGTGGGTAGTGAGCAGCCTCCACAAGTTTTCGGCAAAGGAATATTGGATTTGTGTTTCAGAGAGAGCAATCTGGTTGCAGGTAAGAATGATTCTATCTTTAAAAGTTTTACAAATTACAATTACTTCACTACTTCCTTTATTGACTTAAAAGCCTTATCAGGACAAAGGCCATGAATGAAACGCTTCATTATCCCTTTCTTATTTTGGGACAGGGTTTCTGCATTTTCCCTTTTCTTCAGAGTTAGGTGACTCATGCTCTTGTCCTACCCAATCTTAATTAGGTTTTTATAGAGTGCTCACTACAGACTACACCTCTTACTGTGCGCATTTATTTCATATTTATATTTTCCCTCGGTATTTACCCCATGGTATTGTCATCTAGATATGACTATGGATGATATTATCAGTAACTGTGGTAATAGGGTTATCCCTTGTGTTTCATAATAGTGTAGTAAGAGGGAACATATGTTGATTTGATGGAATTACTAATATTTCATTGTTTATCTAGCACTATATTGTACTGATTAAGAGCTAGGACTCAATGCAAGAACTGCCTGGGTAAGAATCCTGCCATGCTACTTACTAGCTGTTAAGCACTTTAAGTTCATTTAGCTAAATACATAATTGGAACATGGTGAGCCACTTGCTATAATAGGGGAATGTAAACAGAAAGTACAACAGGAGATAACTCTAGTTGAATGCTTACAGTGCGAAGAAGATGCTGGGTATTATGCTGCACACCACATATATCACCGCATGGAATAAGAATATGGCAGACCTCACAAAGCTACATGCTTTACATATATATTCTTGCACTTGTTGAAGACATGGCAGACATGGAAGGTGAGCATTATTTCTAGATATCTCCTAGGGTTGTTAGGAGGAGCAAATGAGTTAATCTATTACTATGTGCTTAGCATGTAGTAAGCTTTCAGTCAATGTTAAGTATACCTGATGAATCAAGAAATGATTCAAAGTAAAGCTTGATGGCCTTTGAAACAGAATGATAGAGTATGAAATGGTCATATTCATATAGGAAAAAGAATCCGCAGGGAGAAAACAGAACCATTTTTCCAGCTGGCTTATTAGATTAAAGTACAGCAAGCTGACTAGCTGCAAAAATTGTGCTGTGTATCTATGACCGCAAACACAGAAATAGCATCAGTTTTTAGATTTAAACATCCTTGATAATTTATTGAAAAATCTTATAAAGTGGATACTTTAAGCAATTATATGTTCACTGATTAAACCACAGAAACTAAACTTTAATGAAAGAAAATCAGCTTAACTCTTAAGTATACTAACCTAATGGATTCCAAGTCAGAAAATGCTAAATTTAAATTCTATGAAACTGAAAAATAAGCACATGAAATTGCCTGTAAATATCAATTGAATGTCATTTTGATTTCTTAACCAGTTTTATGTATGTAAATAACGTCTATTTGCATAAAGAGAATATTAGTTAGATGAAAATGCAATCTTATCCAGAAAAATTTACAGGAAAATAATCTGTAGGGAGAAAAAGGGACAGTGCTCATTAAATCAGATGGAGGTGAAAACACGAGTGCCCTGAGCTCTCCAAGATGACATTCCTCTAATTAAATGTTAGAAGAATAGTCACATTTTCCTCTACTAAATATTAAAATGACCCTTGACAAATCTGAGTGGCCACACTGATGTGTTTCCCATGCTGAGGCATGGTCCAGTGTGGGTTATGTTTAAACTGGCCCTTTTTTCTCTATAATAGTTTGTTAGGTCAAAAATAATAGCAAATCATCCAACCTTCACTCTTCTGAGTATTCACAGCTGTTCAACAAATGATATACTGGTGACTTTATTTTCTTTATTCAATTGGATGTCCATTCAAAGAAGAACTTTCAGAGATGAATCTCAAACTGTATTTTCTAGTATGGGGGAAAATTTGGGTTAATTTTCCTATTTCAAATCTTTTTTTTCCATGTGATTGAATTTCTATGCTGCTTTTGTGCTTGGAGCTATTTCTCAAATAGAGTCAATTTAGGAAAGGGTGGGAGGATAAACCCCTAGGACTTTGGAACTAAATGGCTGGTTATAGGTTGGAAACAGGGTAAATACAGAGATACTTCTATCAGATAGTACTAAAAAATATTAAAAAGTAAGAAAGTATCCTGGAGACTCACTACTGAAGGATTTATGTATGTACCAGCCAAGTGACATTTAGGACCCTATAAAAACCAGAGAGAATTGTTTTACATTGTTTTTTTGTTTTTCCTTAGCATCAATAGCCATCTGTGAGGAGGTGGTGGTGCAGGGAAGGTTGGTTGTATGAGTGTGTGTGTGTGTGTGTGTGTGTGAAACAGAGAGAGAAAGTGAGAGTAAGAGAAACATACTTGGAGCAAGGGAAAGTCAGGACCATCCTTTGTGAAGGTTTAAGTCTCGATGTGTGTCTGTGAGGTGCATTTGACACTCAAGGAAGAAGTTCAAGTTGATATTTTAATTTTTATTGTTTTTTTTTTTAGACAGAGTCTATCACTATCACCCAACCTGAAGTGCAATGGCGTGATCTCAGCTCACTGCAATCTCTGCCTCCCAGGTTCAAGAGATTCTCCTGCCTCAGCCTCCCAAGTAACTGGGATTACAGGCACCTGCCACCATGCCCAGCTAAATTTTTTTGTATTTTTAGTAGAGACAGGGTTTCACTATGTTGGCCAGGCTGGTCTTGAACTCCTGACCTTGTGATCCCACCTCAGCCTCCCAAAGTGCTGGGATTGATGAAATTTTAATATTTGTTCTGCCTGTTTTATTCCCTTCTGAAATTCCACTAATCCTTTAGAAAAGAAATTTGCCTTTGTGCAATCTAGTGAGTTATTTGTATGGAAGCTAAAAGGTTTATGCAGCAAAAGGAAAGGATGCCCACTCCATTCCATCCTCTCCTGGGTTCCAGTCACACTCTGAGCTCCACACCAGAGGTCTGGTCCTGAAGGGCAACCCACAAAGAAGCCAGCAGGAAGGGAGCCACTTCTGGAGAGGAACAGCAGTAAGAACAGGCTCTGATTGCACCCAGAGGACAGAAAGCACCCTTTTCCTGAAGGAGGAGGTGGGGACCCCAGTGATCTCCCGAGTTCCTTATAAATGCTACAGTGCTGGACCTGCTGCAGGTCCTCCCCCATTGCCACATATAATTCTCAGCAGACACTTTACCCCTATGTGATATCCTTTCTTCTTCTTTGATCTTTCTACACAGTCCTCCATATTTATTTAAAGATAGTATGCATTTTCATGGTAAAAAAAAAAATGCTTGAGGATGTCACCTGTCAAATATCACCTTCTCAGTGAGACCTTGTCTGGATACCTTATTTGCAATTGTAAACTCTCGCCAACCAATATTCCTTATCCAACTTCCTTGATATATTTTCTACACAATGCTTTGTACCATCTCAAAAATATGTTTTGCTTATTGATCTCTTTCTCCAAGTAGAAAGAAAATTCCACGTGGATAGAGATTTTACCTTTTTTGCTCACTACTATCTATCACCAGTGCCTACAACAAAATCTTGTGCCTACTGGTCATTCAATGAATAGCTGAAGAATGTTTATGCAGATGACAAATGAAGGCCCCTCTTCCCCTCTGCCTATGCATGAAGCATCCAGGTGAATCCCATTCTCACATGAATGCTCCTTCTTAAGGGAAAGTTGTAGCCATCCAATCTAACTGTGGCAGTTTCTTCACAGGCACAGAATTTGCATACTACAGGAGAGTGTAGCATCCTGATTGTTTCCTTTAGAAAACTGTGCCTTATGTCTGCCTCGTGTAACTCAAATACTTACGTTACTTGGTGAAGGCAACACATTAGCACAAGTATTTGAGTTATTCTGGCTTCACCTTGATTGGTCTCAGTTGGGGATGCCACTCCTGGAACCATAGATGGGTCTCCGTTTTTGCTGACTTCCCTGGGGCTTTTTCTGGTGTCATCACCAATGTTGCCTTCATATCATTTTTGTCATCTTCCACATCAATGCTCTTTTCCTCCCAGAGCCAAATCGGTGCTTCTCTGATTCTGATTTTGGGAAGCAACTCAAAAATTAAAAACCTCTTGGAAGGGCATGGTCTGGGATCCTATAAGATTCTCTTCCTATTCTGATATTCTTGGGTACGAGAAAACAATAAGTACAAACCAGCATGGCCACTAACAGTTCCCTGCTTTTTGGTGGATTTGTATATGGAACTCCATCAAAGGCTTCCACTCTTGCCATGTCATTGCAGCTCTGTCTCTGAACCCTTTGGCCCTCTGCCTCTCACTGCAAACCTTGTGCTTAGAACTATTATTTCTGTTCTATGCTTGATGCTTGGGCTTGATGCTTTGAGCTATCTAGTGCGGGAGTGGGACTTTGAGCCCCATTTGGCCACAGCCTCAAGCTAACCCTGATCATTCTTCTCCTAGATGCTGTTACTCTTGGAGCTGGGGAGGTTGAAGCCAAAGGGTTTCTGTTCCAGCCTTTTCATTCCCTACTGAGGATCCCTGATATTAACCAGGGTGGAGTGTGAATGGACAGCGAAGAGTCGAACACTCTAACCCATGTGTGATGGAGCACTGGATCTGCTGATTGCAGAAACACAGTTGACTCCAAGGACATTTAGACAAACACTCTTCAGAGTCTTGATACTCACCCCCTCCATGCTTGCAGTGCTCTAGATCACCAACTTCCAGCAGTTTGAAATCTTTCCTTCTCTAAACAGACCTAGGCTATTGGAGCATCCTCCCAAAGCATATGCACATTCTCTAAGGAACTTTGCATTTTCCTGCTCAGGCAAGCAGTGGACTCCTCCTACTGATTAGGGACCGGGGAAAGTTTAGTGGGGTTTCTCCAGGCCAGGGCCATATATGTATTTGGAATAAGACATTATCATAGCTAAGCCCTCCTGACATGAGTTCTCAATCTTGGAACACATGACTTATTCTGGTATCAAGAACAGCCTTAAGAATAGGAAGGAATGTTATGTGATTCACTCTAACGGCAGCTCCAGGCCAGATGGGGAAGGTGGAGCTGGGCAAGGGACTGCTCACATATCATCTGCATACCTGGAAGTCTTGCCATCATCGGGGCTGTGATGTCAACAATTTTCCATTTTTGTATATAGAAACAAAATAAAAATCTTTTGCCTGTTTATTAGATTTTAAAATATTTGTGAGCCAATATTTAATGAGCACTTGCTAGATACTCATTGTTGGACTAGGAGATGGAAGCTCTGAAACTTACAATGAATAAGACCCCTTTCTTGTTTTCCAAAGAGCTTACTGTCTTGTGAGGGTGGGAGTGGGGTAGGGGACAGAGAAATGCAGAAATAATACAAAAGAGTAGAAAAGGGGGGTTATAGCAAGCAACGAGGTGAGGGGCTAAGAATGAATGTAGTTAGTACAAAAATTCTGTTTTTGAGCATTAGTGTTACAGAACATGCAGCTTTTATTTCTTTTGCAAAAGGAAGAATAAAAATTCTGTGATCTTTTTTATAAGACTATTAAGCTAAACTACTTCCAACAACTTAGATAAATTTGGTTATTCATGAGAATAACACCTTTTTCTAAAAGAAATAAAGTTAATTTTCTACTCTTCTGCAAAGAAGGTCATTAATTATACATTTTAGATTTCATCAATTTCAGTGAAATGAGACTAACATTTTAACTAGATGTCAAGGAAGACATAAGATATTAAGTTAAATATACTGATGACAATAAATGGTTATTAAAAAACACAATTCTGTTACTCATAATTTTCTCACTTGGGTGTCTAATTGAAGGCCCGAGTTTCACAGTTAGGCAGTCAAGTCAATGTAGAGCAATCCTGTGAGCTTTAAACAAAAGCTTTTAAACCATTGAGTCATTTCCAGATTAAAGACAGATGGATGGCATTTTTTTTTTTGAGTACTTAAAAAAAAAAAAAAAACCCAACCCAACAAAAACACTGGCATTCACAGCAGTAACCATCTATCTGCAAAAGAATCAACATACCTTTTATTCTGCTCCCACTAGGAACTTGCTATTTTTGAGATAGGAACTTGTCTTGAAAAATTTTAATGCATGCGACCTTGTGTCTTGGTGGTGCTTATTGCCAACACAAAAGAAGGAAGGAAAAGCTTCCTTGGCAAGCTTAGCATGCTTGGTGAGTTTTCCCAGGTTGCTGTTCTGTGTTCATCTTCTACCATTTTTCAAAAATTCCCTCTGTTTGGACAGTTCCCTGTGAGGAGAAACAGCAGTCACACAGCCCTGATGCTCCACGGGGTAGCCAGAGCCATCTTTCATTTTCCACATAGTCTTCTGCTTGCTTGGCCTGGATTCACAAATGGAGAAATTTTTTTTTTTTTCCAAATTTTTTTTCTCAAGAAATCCAGTGAAAAATAGTAATAAAATTGAATTGTTTTCATTAAACCAGAGGGGTATGGGAAACATTCACTTTCCAATGGAGATTTCAGTTAATGGTTCTCTAGAATATAGTTTTGGTATTAAAAGGTTTCTTTAAACCTTTGAATTCACACATAAGGAATAAACTTTGAAATGTTCAGACAACTGCATGATGAAAGGTTGATACATGTGGGTGGCATTTGTTTGACCCAGCTTTCTTGCCCTACAGTCTACCCCTTAAATTCAACAAAGCAGTGAAGATCTTCGATTTTGTTCCTGCATGGAAAACTCAGGCTGTTCATATGTATTTTCTTAGATTTTTGTATGCCATGATTTTTATGATTTTTCTGTCTCTGTTAGATTTGTTCTATTGCTGTTAGATTTTGAGTTCTTCAAGAGGTATGGTTACTATCTTCTGTTTCTTGTTTCCCCATACAGAATTTATTCCAGGCCTCCACACATAGTGGCTGTTTAATAGATAATTGTTAACAGACTGACCTTTTTCCTCCTAGTTACTGACTGAAATTGGTTCTTTTTCTGTTTTGTTTTTGTTTTTCTTTTCTTCCCCTTCATATTGCTCTGTGCGAAATCAGTGACCTTAATCTGCAGTGTGGCATATAAGGAAAAGAGATCACTGGGGTTGACACAAATTTGAAATAGCAAAGAAATGGGTCACCCAGATTGAAGTCAACAATGTGGAGACTTTAGGAGTAAAAGAATCCTCTGCTTTGTAGGTGACCACTTACTATTAGTAACTGTCACTTTTTTTGTTTGTTTCCAACGATTAGGGACTTGATTTTCTTCAGCATGGCTTTGAAAGAGCTCTAACAGCAAACTCATCACTTTACAATGCTTATTTACAGTTTTGTCCTCTCTTTTCAATGTGATATATAGGCATTAAACCATGAGATTCCTGTTAAATATGATTGAAGCTGAGGAGATAAATTCCTAGTGTATAAAGGGCCAAGAAAGGACCCTTTTGTATCCTTTTTTTTTTTTTTTTTTGAGGCAGAATCTCATTCTGTCTCCCAGGCTGGAGTGCAGAGGCGCGATCTCGGCTCACTGCAAGCTCCGCCTCCCGGATTCACGCCATTCTCCTGCCTCAGCCTCCCAAGTAACTGGGACTACAGGCACCCGCCACCTCCCCCGACTAATTTTTTGTATTTTTAGTAGACACGGGGTTTCACCGTGTTAGCTAGGATGGTCTCGATCTCTTGACCTCGTGATCCACCTGCCTTGGCCTCCCAAAGTGCTGGGATGACAGGCATGAGCCACCGCGCCCGGCCTTGTATTCTTTAAAAAGAAGAATGAATCACAATGTTGTAGGTTTGGGAGAGCTTACCTTCTTTTTCTTTTTCATTCTGTTGTCATTTTTGCTTTATTAGAGAACAAGTATCCATCTTTTTTATATGAAAAGAAAATGTTTCTTAATTGTATTTATATGCAAGCCAATAATTAAAAGCAACATGATTAGTCTGAAGCAATAAATACAAGATTTCAAGAAAGTATTTATAAAGGCCACTACCTTTGAAGTGCTCAGTTTTTCTTACATTGTCAAGTTTCTTGGGTAAAATCCTTCTCAATTTCCCAACTGCTATTAATTTTTATTGCAATTATTATTGAAAAAGGAAGGTCAGTTGGAGAAAAGTGAATAATTGCACAAAAAATAAAATTTATAGCAGCTACCTGAGTTGTGGCTTACCTTTTAGAGGGACAACTGGATAACCTTAGAGCCAAAGAAACCAGTATCTAAAAACTCATTTTAGCCATGTCCTCACAGGAAAAGAGTCTTTAGATAGGATGGCCTATTAGATCAGAAAAAAGAAAAGACTTTTCAATTTGATACAAATTGTTCCACATAATTATATAATATAAAGTCTAGAAATACTCATTCCAATATATATTAATAATATGTATTATAAAAATAGTAAAGATAATCCCACTGACTCTCGCTGGCTAAATGTTTCAGTTCAACTCTGTGAGATGGTCTCTGTTGATTACTTCATTTGAATAAGCTGTGTCTGGTGCATGTAGTTGCTAATATGAGCAGAACCATGAACTTTTCAAAAAATGTATTCATTTAAGGCAATTTTGGGATGAATATGAATTTACTTTCATCCTCTCTGTTCTAAAGTAAATTATAAACATAAATTTCAGAAGGAAAAATTATGCACCGATGAAGAATATTTTTGCTATTTGAACCATGGACCACCTCAAATGCATTGGAAATTTAAAATGTAGTTATAATGCATTTTCACATATATTCAAGAAACTGATCAATACCAAAGTATCATTTAATAAATATTGCTTGTCCACCACATATGTATCGGGGACTGTGTTAAGCTCTGGAGAAGACATAATTTTTTTGTTTGTTTGTTTTTAATGGAGGTTACAGATTCTGGAGCTTGAGAAATAAAATGGCACTCAAGGTAGTGTGAGCATTCTGGGAATTAATCCTCTGTTAATCGTTATTCTTCTAAAGACTAGCAGATAACTTAAACAGAGTATGAGGTGTATTTATGGAAATCAGTAGGGGTGATCTTAGTCTTGGTTAAGGCAAATAGAAGTCCTAGGTGTCTTTGAACTTTAAGGAAGAACAGAGCAGAGATTTCACTATATAGTTGAGGAAATGGAAAGGAGACAAAATAGTTGAAAGAGGTTAACTATGTGTATGAGATGGGAGAGAAAAATGGAATTAGACAAAGAAAAAAATGGAATATATATTGGGATTCCCTTTTCCATATGTTATACCTAGCAATCTTAAAGAGAGCTTTTTTTTTGTTTTAATCTTCAGCTGGTGTTCAGGAATGGGAAACCAATAACCAAAGCAGTAAGTCCCCATTCGATTCTAAAAGCTTGGTCTCTTCTAACTTATTAATGTGGCTTGAAAATCCTGTAAAAATATGTAGAATTATTGGTGGTAAATGGTGTAGCTGAGACTAGTATGTAGTTTAGCAGTATATATATATATATGTTTATTATCTTATTTATGGATTAATAGTTATATATGAGTGCATAATTTGTGTGTTTAAGCATACCTATACTTAAATCTTCTCTAGACATACTGGTGGCCAATATTAATAAGGATTAAAAAAGTGAGCAAATTCACACATTTTCTCCATAAGGCATTGTTAATTTAACAACTGAGGGATCGAAGTCCTGTGCTGTGAAAGTATGTTTGCTCTTCACACCAGGGAGCCAAGTTTACCAGCACTTGAATTCAAACAGAGACCTTGTTTACTAATTAGAGGCATGCATGGTAAAGGCCATAATTTAATAAATGCCAGAGGACTAGAAAGATAAGCATAGACAAAATCCATCCACTTTTGCTTCTAGTTCTTTCTTCTCGGTGCCTATTGCATGAATTTCCATCTTCCATTTATGAATTGGTCATGGTTTTTAGTCACAAATCCCAGAATCCACTGTGGATAGTTTGAAGACAGAGGCTTCTTACAGTATCTCAGGTAGCTCACAGAATCTCTGCAAGGGCCATCAACCCCTTTTGAATGCAACACATTCTCCACCAATACAGGCTGAAGCTCTGCCTCACCATGCTGCAGGGTTGCTATCTCCAATAAACCAGCTGCCACCCTTCACTGATAGTGTGTGGTGCCACATACCAGCAGTCAGACATCTCCCGAAGAATCAGATGCCTTCACTACCACATTTTCCAGATCAGTTTCCCCCATGTGGTCACTGGTCATGTTGCTACCTTCCACAAGTTTAGTCTTCTATCATATTTCCTTGGTACAGTCTAGGTCTGATGCTTGTACTGTAGCTGCAAGTGAGTCTGGAAGGAGTAGTGTTTTTTGTTTTTCTTTTGTTTTGTTTAATTCTACTTTGGCAAGGATGGATTCACAATGTGAGAATCTATCAAAATATTGAGAGTGTTTAAAAGATACCAAGTAGCTATAAATGATAAAATTCCAAAGGCTGTGACTGAAGAAACTCAGTAAATACATATTTGTCTTGGGATGAGATAGCAATTAAAATTAGTGATTCATTAACAGGGTGTGACTGAAAGGGGCTAAGATCTTTTTATGAATCTTGATGTATAGGACATGACAAAATTATAATTTCTAAATTGCAAACACCCAAAATACTGAGGTATAAATGCAACATGAAATGTGTATAACCTGTGAAGAAAGGGATAAAATGTACCGAGGGGCTGATATGGTCTTGCTGTGTCCCCACCCAAATCTCACCTTGAATTGGAGCCCCCATAATCCCTAGAAGGACCCAATGGGAGGTAACTGATCACACAGGCAGGTTTTTTCCTGTGCTGTTATCATGATAGTGAATGAATCTCATGAGATCTAATGGTTTTATAGAGGGCAGTTCCCCTGCACTTGGTCTCTTGCCTGCCGCCATAACATACACTTTTGCTCTTCTTTTGCCTTCCACCATGTTTGTGAGGCCTCTCCTGCAATGTGGAACTATGAGTCCATTAAACATCTTTTTCTTTATAAATTACCCAGTCTCTGGTATTTCTTCATAGCAGTGAGAAAATGGACTAATAGAGAGGCATAAAAGAAGATAAGAATAATGGAAAGACATCTTTTCTTGGCTAGAAAAGCATACTATATGTAAAGATGACAGTGGTCTCAAAATCTATATGCGAATGGTAATCCTCATCAAAACCACAACTGGGTTTTTTGGAGAGAATTTGACAAAATAATTCTAAAGATAATTTTGGATCATAAATATAGCCAACGGGCCAGGTGGAGTGGCTCATGCCTATAATCCCAGCACTTTGGAAGGCCTGGGTGGGTGGATCACTTGAGGTCAGGAGTTCGAGACCAGCCTGGCCAACATGGCAAAACCCCATCCCTACTAAAAATACAAAATTTAGCTGGGTGTGGTGGCATGCATCTGTAATCCCAGCTGCTCAGGAGACTGAGGCAGGAGAATCGCTTGAACTCAGAAGGTGGAGGTTGCAGTGAGATGAGATTGTGCCGCTGCACTCCAGCCTGGGCGACAGAGGGAGACTTAATCCCCCTCAACAAATGAAAATAAATAATAAATAATACATAAATATAGCCAGCAATATTGAAAAAATAATAGTTAATGGATATCATAGCTAATAAAATTCTGAAAAAGAAAAGTGATGAGGGATAAATAAAGGTATGTGATTCTCCTAGCATAGGAATAGACAGAAGGATGAAATATAACAATGAGTTCAGAAAGAGACTAATGTAAATAAATGAACAAAATCTATGATAAAGGTGGCAGTGTAAAAAATGTGAATTATTTAATGAATAGTGAAGAAAACTGTTTAGTCATTCAGGAAAAAAAGAGACGAATACTGACTTTAATGTATTTAATGTATAATCCTAAATGGATTACATATTTAGTGAAAAACTGAAATGATAGAAGTATAAACAAACAAAGAAGGGTGGCTAGTATTATACACTCTTGTAGTGGGGAAAGCCTTTTCCCAACATACACACACGCACACACACACGCATGCTCGCGCATGCATACACACACACGAATATATTGAATTTATCTATAAAAATAAAAAATTTCAGCAGAGTAAAAAAGTTTAAAAACCCAGAAGAATCTAAAACAAATTGGGAAAACATTTTAAACAAATATTTGAAAATGCATCTGACAGTAAAATCAAGCAACAATATAGTTCTGGGTTTTTAAGGAGAACAATTCTCAATCTTTTCACACACATAACACATATAGACTGATAGTCTGTGTCTCTTCTATAATTTAATCCCTTTTAGAATTTTCACTGGCTTTGTGTTTTATGGTACATAGTAAAGCTATGCTGAAATATATTAAAATACTTGATTAATTCATCTGGCAAATATCTTAAGTTCAAGAAAACATATACATATTTTTAAAGATTTCTCTCCACTGTATTAAATCAAGTTTTGTGTACTGAATATGTTTTTCTTGAACAAAATTTTTAGATGATTTTTATTTCTTTATAAAGTAATGAAAAGTTTGCTGGGATTATGTAGACTCATCTAGTTTCTTTTTATTTCCTAGATCCAAGAAAGAAAATGCAGGATTTTTAAAAGGGGGATTGCATTCCCTTCAGATTGTTATTCTAAATCTGACTTGATAGCAGAATCCAGAGTACATCATATCCCAGATAAAGCTAGCTGCTTGCCAGACTGCTCTGTTACAATTGAACTGTAAATGGCTCACATCAGCACATTCTGTCAACTTTATATAAACCCCACTTTATGTAACATGATTATAGATCCCCTGAACACTGCTTTGTACCTGCAGCTTGCAGACTGATTCTCTCAACGTTGTCTACTGGGCATGACTGTGAAAAGTGGGCTGCTGTTGAGGTTGCACGTGGAGGTAACAGGCAGCTAGTGCCTGTTTTTTTTTTTTTTTTTCATTGTTCTAGGTGCCTGTTACCCTCATTGTAAAATAGAATGGGCAAGTGTGTTCTTTTTCTCTTTTTTCCCAAGCCAGTTATCTTTGATGCCTATCTTTGTCACATCCAGAGATGTTTTGGGGATGGCTAACTTTGACCACAGGACTTGACTCCATAGGAAGAGTGCCTGATTCATGTGGTCAGCACACCCTCTCGTGCAAGGGGATTTATCCAGGAAAGCATTGCTTTCCATTTTTGTTTGATGATACCATTCCTCTGGTCTGTGATCTGACTGACCTGATGGTATGGAGAGTTCTTAGGAGTTTAGTTCAGATCAACATTCATTGAGCCTTTGCTGTTTGCAAGCCTGAGTGAAGAAACTCCCAGAATTCAGAATTACTGAAAGAAAATGTTTCAGGTATGGAGTGGTGTGAGATAAGGCTGAAGAGAGAAGGAGGAGTCAGATCGGGAAGGACTTGGATGCCACATGTGGGTTGTTTTTTTCTGTAGGCAGTGCTGAGTCCTTTATTCCTTGCTTTCTTGCATACCCACATTCAATCCTTCAGCAAATCCTTTTGGCCAGATATCCCAAATCTGATCATCATCACCAAGCTAATCCAAGCTACTTCTACCTCCGCCAGGATCACATTAATGGCTCCACAATTAGTATGGTAATCAGGTCTCCTTGCTCCCACCACTGCCCCCTATGGTTTACCCTATGCACAGAGTGAGAGTGTTTCCTCTAAAACACAAGTAGATAATGTCATTCCCCAGTACTCAAACCCCCAATGGCTTCTTCCCCATCTAGAATAAAATCCACATTCTTACCAAGGCCTGAAAGGCAAGGCCTCATTTGAGCTGGTCCAACACCCCTGCTCCCTGCCTCATGACTGACTCACTCCCCTCATCCCTATGTGTTGATAAAGGACTGTCCTGACTACTCTTTCTAAAAATTCCCCACCCCATCACTTACTCTTTCTCTCTCCATATGTATATATATTTTTATATCTGTTTGCTTATTTCCCATCTTGTCCACAGGAATGTAAGCTTCAAGAAGGTAGAGATGTGTCTGTTTTGTTTACTGTTGCATTCCTAGTGTCAAGCACTGGGTATTTATTGAATGAATTAAATGAGTGTATCAGTGAGTGAATTCACAGCCGTTCAAAACTCGGGAGTGAAATGATCGGACGTGTGTTTCAGGCAGATCATTCTGTCTGCAGTGTGGGGGATGTATGTGAGGGGATAGATCTGGGGTATGGGAGGAAGGTAGATAGGAGTTAAGAGGATCAATTGGGAAGCTTTTGTGTTAGTCCAGGTCAAAGATGTGAAGGACTGAACTAAGGCAATGGTATTTGGCATGAAGAAAGAGGAGATAGACTGAGAAGTATTTTAGTTATAAAATTGTCCAAATATGATCAAATTGTATCTGGGCCTCCCTTCACAGTCTTGGCTACATGAGGGAATGATAAAGGATGCTGGAACTGGCAGTGATCCAGTTTGGGGTTGTGGGGGCAGCATGATGTTGCCTAAGTGCCTTTTGGGACAAGTGCTTTTCCATTTCAGCATTTCCCTAGGTTAAAATTGCCAAGGCATTCATGTGTTTCTTGTGAAGTGCAGAAGTATCGTCTTGCTGCAGATCCAAATGACTACGATGAGTTGGATGTATTTTTGGCACCAGATAGATGTTCAATAATAGTTTTAATGATAGTTTCTGCAGCAATTGGGTTTACCCTGGAGGCTTCCCATCTCTGTAATGACTAGGGCCAAGCCTGCTTAGTTTATAAGATCTGGCAAAATTAAAGGGTGAACTGGTAATGCCGTGGGCTGTTGTACAAATTATACCAGGTCTGTCTACTGTATAGAGAACTGAGGCGCTTTTCTGAGCCCACAGTCTCTAGAGCCATCAAGAATACTGACTTCAAAGGAAGCGCTGTGGTCTTAGGAGTTCCACAAGCCATGCACCTAACAAAACAGAAGGGGACCCACAATGCCTAACTTGTACAAGTATTTGATCTGCTTGACATTTTTAAAGAAGTATTTGTTGAAACTGATGCTCACAATTTTGTTTTCAATATAGTTTGGGAAAGTTCTTTTTAGTATATTATCTTAGCCAAGGAAAGAATTATGTGGGCCTCAAATCTATAAACTTTCAAACCAAGAGAGATTATGAACTTATTTTGGATGATTGGGGGAGAGGTCTTTCCAAAGGAAAGGTTTATCACATGGGTGATTTAAAACACTACTAGAATTGCCTCTCCAAGCAATGACCTAGAAATCTGACAATGTGATAATGAATTCTCAAACAAATAAAACAAACAAACACAAAAATCACATTGGAACATCTCACAATTGGCAGGATAAAAACTGGCAACAATAACTTCTGGAAAAGTGAGTTGGATCTTATAGCATTAAAATGAGTTTGGGGACTATGACATGAAGTCAACACTTTTATGAGAATTTTGGAATGCTCAATTTCCCACAATCTCATCATTTCTCTGCCTGACAATCGTAATTATTCCTCATCAGCTTGACAGTCAAATTTGCTTCCTGTAGTGATAATATACCTGCTACCATCCTGACCATATTGGAGAAATAGCTTTTACTTTGATAGATTTGCTCATTTTTGAAGCTAAATTTCTATGTTATTCTCACTACTCTCTTACATTATTCATTAATCACTATTTGTGCTTCTGAGAGTAGTTTGTAACTTTGGAAATAAAGAGGAGATACACAACTGTCTCCCTGATCATAAAGCAAAGACTATTTTACTTAAGTCACAAATTAAAAATAATTAATTACTTGGGCAAGGCATGATGTACTACTTCAGAAAATGTTGGACATTAGTGTATGTTTCCCAAATATCCAAAGTCATTAACAAATTGTAGATTTAACACATGGGACATTATAGAGGAATCTAGTTCTGTACGAGCTGAGAAAATATGCATGGGACACGAAACCAGGTCATATGATAAAAAAAGAACAATAATAGAGAAAACAGAATAAAGTAAACAAAATTATAAAGATAGTTACAACAATATTGATTTTATTCATTACATATTCAATAAATTTTTATACATCACTGAGAAGGTGACATTAGAACAAGAAGACACCTACCTGAGGAAACGACTTACAGAACAGAAGAAACTGCCAGTGCAAAGGCCTTGAGGTGGGACCATGCCTGGGGTGCAGGAGGGGAGCAAAGAGGGCTAGGGGCCAAGGCTGGGGCAGAGTGATGCCGGGGGAGAGTACTAGGAAATGAGGTCAGTAGGTTACTGGGGGCTGTGTAGGCCAATGTGGGGATTTTTGCTTTTACTCTGGAGGTAATGTAGGGGGTGGGGGCTTGCAGTGTTTTCACATGCTATGACTTAGGTTTAAATGTTACAGCCTAAGTGCTAAGAATAGATTGTAGTAGGGATGGGTGGGATCCAGGAGACTCTTTAAGAGGCTAATGCAGAATGGTGGCTAGGATCAGTGGGAGCAGCGGAAGTGGTGAGAAGTGGTTGGATGCTGGATATATTTTAAAAGCAGTGCTGTTGGATGGATTGTTGATGAACAAAAGATGCAAGTCAAGGTTGATTTTAGGGGAAAAAAGGGGTCATTATTTATCTTAGAGTTTTAGGCATGCTGTAACAAATTTCCACAAACTGGGTGGCTCATATGACAAAAATGTATTCTCTCGCAGTTCTGCATGACAGAAGTCCAAAGTCAACATGTCGGCAAGGCTCTACATCCTCTGGAGGTTCTAGGGGAGAATCCATGTTGTGTCTCAGCATCTGGTGGCTGTTAGAATTCATTGGCATTTCTTGGTGGCATCTCTCCAATCTCTGCCTCCCTTTGTTATGTTGCATCCTGCTCTTCTGTCTCTTAGGATACTTGTCATTGAATTCAGGGCCCACCCAGCCAATCTAGGATAATCTTTAGTTAAGAACTTCCACTTAATTTCATTTGCAAAGTCCCCTTTTCCAAATAAGGCAATATGCGCAGGTCTCAGGGATTTGGGCTTGGACATATCTTTTTGGAGGCTACACCTGATAACAGTCTGAGTTGTCAGATTAAATAATCTAATATTATTATTAAAGGCATTTATTGCATTGGTCATGTGAAATAATAATGAAATCTCCACAAAAATCCAACATTCTGCTCAAATTTAGCCATTATCTGCATTCTTCATGAGATACTTTAATCCAAACTGTTAAAAGATGTGAATTATTCACATTTGAATTTTACTTTCTCTCCCTTTTACCAGTCTATAGTTTGCTAAGAAAGCATTTATTTTTTCATTTATTCACCAGATATTTATTCAGTGTCTAGAGTGTGCAGTTCACTGTGCTAGGCAATTCAGAGATATAAAAATAATTAAGAAGTAATTTCTATCATTAAAGAACTGATATGTAATAATTTGGTCCAAACTTGTGCTTATTCCCCCATACTCTGAACCCATGGAGCTTGTAAGCACGTAGCTTACTTACAGATAATGTTTTGTGAATGAGAACATGGGTGACTAATTCTCCTTTGCCAGTTAAGAATGATAATGGTCGCAAAATCTTTCTCTTGCTTTTTGTTTTGCAATCCCTGCCCCTCCTTACATTGAGAAAGTTGAAGCAATTATAAATTGTGAGCTTCAGGTTCCAAAAGTGCTTCAAATTGCAGGAACAAGACATCAGAATGAATACATAGTGGGTGGAATCAGTTTATTTGGAGGAGCTTTTCCTAGAAATAACCCATCCTACAGTCTGATTTGGAGAAGAGAGTTTACTGAAGGGACAGAAGTGCTGGGAAACAAGCACCACAAAATATAACTAATGTAAAAGAAACTGTAATCTTGGAAATGGAGGCATGTTAGTGACAAATGGTCCTTATGGAGTTTAGGAAAGAAAAAGTTGGTGAGAGTATTTTTCAGTGTTTATTCATGCCCACTCAACAGGAGGAAGAGACTATATTTGATGTCACTAGTGACCTGATCACTTGAAAAGAGATGAATTCTCTGATCTCTCGCAGCTTGATTTAAATAGTTTAGAGCAGGGGTCCCCAGTCTCTGGGCCATGGACAGTTAGGAACTAACTGGGCCGCACAGCAGGAGGTGAGTGGTGGGTGAGCAAACAAAGCTTCACCTGTATTTACAGCTGCTCCCCATCACATGCATTACCACCTGAGCTCCGCCTCCTGTCGGATCAGCAGTAGCAGCATTAGATTCTCTTAGAAGCGTGAACCCTATTATGAACTGAGCATCTGAGGGATCTAGGTTGTGCGCTCCTCATGAGAATCTCATGTCTGATGATCTGTCACTGTCTCCTGTCACCCCCAGATGGGACTGTTTAGTTGCAGGAAAACAAGCTCGGGGCTCCCACTGATTCTACATTATGGTGAGTCATATAATTATTTCATTATACATTACAATGTAATAATAATAGAAATAAAACTCACGATTAATGTAATGCACTTTGAACCATCCCAAAACCATTCTCTCACCCCTTGGTCCGTGGAAAACCTGTCTTTCATGAAACCAGTCCCTGGTGCCAAAAAGGTTGGGTACTGCTGACTTACTACCTCCTTTGCAGCAAATCTGGGCTCACAGAGTGAATGAATACCTGATTGTTATAGGAATTTGGAGACAGAGCCTGGTGCATAATGTGAGTTTAACAAAGGTTAGCTATTATTATAGTTTATTATTTTATTTTTCTGGTTATTTCTTCCAGTGGGATCAAACTTCTGGGAGTGACACTGATGAAACTGAGTTTGTAAACCTTCTTGGCCTAGTCTAGACTGTTATGGTTCTGATGAGGATGTGATGTGTCATTTAACTACTCTGGAAACGGCCTACTAGTTTTCTCCTTATGTTACAACAAGAATATTTCCTGACTTTAGATTTTATCAAATATTTGTTAAGTTGTCACATATCCCCTGATTATCGTTTGCTTGTTCACACTAGAGCATGGTTTTGATTAAGTCCTTCTTCCTCAAATGCTTTTTAGTAGGTCAGTGGTACCTATCAAATAGTCTAAACTTCTTAAAGTCACATTCCAGACCTGTGTGTTACCATTTGATTCCAACCTAATTCCAACCCACTTTTCCTACCACTCCACCATATTTTTTCTAGGTTATCACCAAAATAGATTATTGATCATTCTTCCTTTGCAAAATTTAGGCTCCCCTACCTCTATGTTTTTGCCCCCAATGCCTTCTGCCTCCTGGAATAATCCAGCTTTCACAGTTATTCATCCCCTATTAGAGTCCTCAAGGGCCAGCTCAAAGGACACCTCTTCCACCAAATGTTTCCAGTTTCCTCTGGCTGGAAATGAGTACTGTAAAAGTCCTTCAGTTTTTTGGTCTGTTTTTGTGGTGTTTGCCATATCACAGTGATCTGTCTATATGTGGAAATATGATGTCACAGAAAGGAGCTAATGCTCTTTGGAGTCAGACAGACAAGTCCTACTAAGTAGCTTTATAAACTTGAACTCCTTACTTAAACTCTGCGAACTTAGTTTGTTCTCCTGTAAATTGAGAGTAATTATACCTACCCCATAAGTATTAATAAGAGAATTAAACAGAATGTGTTACGGGTCTCTTGGTGTAGTCCTTGCCATATTATGTGAGCGCCATATATTTTAAATTATTATTTCATTGTTATTATTGTGTCCTCCACTACTTACAAGACTATGATCATTTTGAATTCAAGACCATGCATATCTTATTCATCTTTATATTATGCGTAGCATAGTGTCTTACACATAGACCCTCATTTGCTACATTTGTGAGTGTATGTATATTAGTTTTTGCCTTCTCAACTTTGTAACAAGTTTCTAGAGTAGTCATCCATTTATTACCTAGTTAAAGGCTGGTGTACTCTATATACACCCAGGTAGAAATAAGACTTGTTCAGACACCCTCTGCTAGGAGTAATGCTCACTTAGCTCATTCACTTTGGGCAACTGAATCTTGACTGCAGTTAGCTGGGGCCTTGGGAACCGCTCAGCCCAGTTAACATTCTTTAAGAAGGGATGAAGGAAATGTGTACAATTAACAACTGAACCCATGCTATAAAATTAGTACTATTATAATTCTAATTAAGTTAAACATGAACATATATCCAGCAAACTACAATGGATACTGAACATTATTCTGACAGCAACATTCATTCCTTTCACATGATAAAACCTTAGGTGAATGTGAATCAGAGAAATGCCTCCAACATAGTGTTGGCCCCTTTGCATGGCTCCTTTTCCAGTTCCTACAGTCTACATGTCCTACATCTACCTGTCTCAGAATGAACACGCATTGCCTCAGAGTCTAGGTTATGACTAGAAGACGATATTTGGTTGCTACATTTACAATCACACAGACAATCTCTAAGTAGCACTTTAATAAACCATTTTTTTAGCTAATTGTATCAAACGTAATTTGTTTCAACTCTATAATTGCATGAAATATAAGGATTTTTGTGCTTCCCCGATACTCTGCAATATCCTTATCCCCATTTTGGTTCCTGGAGTGGGACTGTACTTTGCAAGCATTGTGGCAGCTTAGAATCTCTGAGAGGTTTTGATCTGTTCTATATTGAGGAGTTGAAAGTCATTAGAAGTATTTCTGTGGCTTTTTGATATGAGGAAACAGCCACTGGTTGGATTCCACCTAGAAAATGATCCCATGTTGTGTAGAAATCATTTTTATGGCTTCCTAGTGTCACTGTGGAATATTTTCTATGCCTACTTCTAATTTAAAAAATTTAAGCATTGATTGAGTTACATGCCACTATTAAATTCTCAATAAATAGTTATTGAGTAACTTTTGAGTTTTTGTTTTTATTCTTAGAGTTTGTGAGGTGTCTGAATTCTGTGAATAACAAAATCTCCAAATACTTACTATCTAAATTTCATGGTATCTAAAAGCATCTTGTGACAATCATGTAACCTACATATCACCTTCATAAAATGAAGCTTAGGCAATTATGTATCACTATGAAAATGGAAAGATTATTAACTAATTTTATTAAATCTGGTCCTGATAACATTATAGTATGAAGGAATGAATTCAGAGATGAAGGTGAGATGATGAAAGAAAAGTAATAAGAAATTTGAAATAATTTAAACTTTTTCTCCAGTGGATTGTTCCCAATGTCTCTTTGTTAATTCTTCATCAGTCATGTGATATACATTATACATGGTTTTGCCATGTTAAACTGTCTTTCCTATAGATATTGGGATTTATTTCTAGCAACAAAACTAGGTTTTTGTTTGGAAAAGATAATTGCTGAAAGGAAAAAGGAGGTTATAATCCAATTGCCTTTTCACAGCTGGAGAGAAATTAATTTTAGCTATTGTTAGAAAAATTAAGTTCTATAACATTTCTTTTGCTTTGAATAAATACAATATTAGCTTTGGTGGTGAGTCTCTTGTGTACCTGTTTCTTTTTAACACATGAAAGAAACTGAGAGATATTTAATGTCTAGCTCAAGGACACAACGGGTTGTAAATACAACTCAAATCTCTTGACTTCTAATCCAGGACATTTTTCACTACTTTTCTTTTTTTCTTTTCTTTTTTTTTTTAATCATTCTTTTAATTATAAAATCACCATAGAAAGGACGAATGGTATGGACTGAATGTTTGTGTTTCCCCCAAACTCAGATGTCAAAGCCCCAAATTCTCAGTGTGATGGTATTTGCATATAGGACTCCTACAAAAGTAATTAGGGTTATATGAGGTCATGAGGATAGGGCCCTTATGATAGGACTACAGCCCCTTGTAAGAAAGGGGCTTGCTGGCCCTCTCCCCATTATGTGAGAACACAGCAAGAAAGCACCAATCTGTAAGCTGGGAAGAGACCCCTTGCCAAAAACTGACCATGCTGGCACCCTGATCTTGGACTTCTAGCCTCCATAGCTGTGAGAGAATATGTTTCTGTTGTTAAAGTCACATAGTAGGTGGCATTTTGTTATGAGAGATGAGCAGCCAACAACTAATTAAAAAATACTTTTTTCATATGGCCAAATTCGGCTATTTTCCCATTGATTTAGTGATGTTGCAAGTATTGACATTACAGTTAGAAAGTAAAAGAATACTCATCCCTGCAGTGCATGCTAAGTTTCTGCAACTTGCGAATTCACAGTTGCAGACAGAGATGTATTGTATAATGTATGAGCAAATTCTGTTCTTGGGCCTGCCCTTGAGATGGGTCTGCTTATGCCAACAAAGATTAATTTGATTAAAAAGAATATTTATTACATCTTAAAATCTTTCTTTCAAATAAGAGTATGCTATTCACTGTTGAATGTTCAGGGCTAAATTAGGTGATTCCTAATTATCTTGGTCAAAGAAGTTAGTAGCAGAGGGAGTTTTGCATTCTTTATTCTGCAAGGCATTCATCCACATTATTACCACAGCTTCCAATAAGATAAGAATTATTTGGCAGGGTAAAATTAGTTACAACTTCTGCTCAAACCAGAAACTTAACATTTAGGAAGGAACTAATATCAAAAGTGGTTGTTTCTATTCACACTTTTACATGGACTCTTTTCACACCAAAAGAAAAAAAAAAAAAAAGCTCTTGATTTTTCCTATTATAAGTCAAATCTGAATGGGTAATGTATGTTTGAGGTGGGACATTGTGACTAAGTTTCAGTTTTGGATTAAGAACTATCAGGAGAGAGCAACTTGTTTTTGTTTAAATCCAAAGTAAATGCATACAAGGACATTGATTGCATTGTGACTAAGATAGAGAAAGGTCTGGAAAGATTTTTAAAGTGTACTGGTTAATAGTGGTTATCTCTGAGAAATGAGACTGTTGTGATACTGCAGTTTTTTAACTTTGTGTATTTCTTTATTATCGTAATATTGTTAAGGAAAAGATAACCAATAGGTTTTTTTTTGTTTTTTTTTGTTTTTGTTTTTTTTAAGATTTTTGCTAGGGCTATGGCTTTAAAACCATTGAGTTTTAAATCAGAAATAAAATATATTTCCCTTTGGGAATAAAGAGGCATTTAAGAGAGCAACACTATAGAGACACCTATAATATAATACAGGTTACATTATAAAAATGGACCGGTACAGCAAAAACAAAATCTCAAACTCTCCAAAATACTTATTTTGATATTTTTTTTCCTGTAATGCAAGGGTGCTTGTATATTAATAACAATAATGGCATATCCTATCAGAGTTTTGCAGCTTACCAATTAAAAGACACTCTCTCATTTGAGCTCAACAAGGATGCTCTACAGTAGGGAGGGCAAACATGGCTTTCTTCATCTTACTTGTGGTGTAACTGGGGCTTACAGAAATTAAGCGAATTGTCCAGGTTGAAAGGATAAGAAATGGTTGAATCAGAAGTTAAAATAAAGTCCAGTATTTTTTCCCATATAGAACTCTACATTCACTATCGCTACTTACCTCCCATTCTCTCCTGAAAATCCAATCATGTTTTCATGCCTATCACTCCAGTGAACTCACTCTTATCAAGGCCATCAAGAACCTCCATCTTGCCTTAACAATGGTCGATTTTCAGTCCTTATTTTACTTGACCTCTCGGAGCTCTCCTTCTTTAAATTTTCAAAAATACATTTTGAGTAGGTAATCCATGTATATGCTATAACATTCAAAAGATACAAAAGGATATGAACTGAGAATAAATTTCTCTTCTATTCTACACAGTTCTCATGTCCAGAGGTAACCTTGTAACTAGGTTATTGTGTATCCTTTGAGATAGTCTAGGCATATACAATGATATGTTTCTTTATTCCTTTGTTTTCTTAGATAAGAGATAGGTAACATGCTAAAGATATTAATATACTAAAAATAAAAGCTTTGACTTGTTTAATTCAGTCATATATCTTCAGAGCCTTCCATATTGTACCTAAAGAACCACTTCATTCTTTTTAATAACCGAATAGTATTTCATTTTTAAGATGAAGTGTAATTTATTTAAATAGTTCTATGATGATGTATATTCAAATTGTTTTTAATCTTTTGCTATTGGATTTAATTTTGGGATCTATGTCCTAGTTTGTTTGTCATTTTGCATATGTTTAAATATACTATAGGATGAATTTTGAGAAATAGAATTGCCTAGTCAAAGAGTATATTTACACCAGAAATTTTGATATTGCCAAGTTGTTCTTGAAAGAGAATGTGCCAATTTATCCACCACCTCCCACCACAATATCTGAGACTGTTTCCCTATAGCCTCACCAATATAGTACGTTATTAAACTTGTGATTTTTGTTAATCTGATGGGTGAACAATATTATCTCAATGAAGTTTAAATTTTGTTTTCTCTTATTATGAGGGAGGTTGAGTATCTTTTTGTTTCCAAGAGCCATTTGTATTTCATTTCTTATGAATGATATTCTCATATCCTTTACTCATTTGTTTTTTTCTGGATGTTGCTACCATGCTGATTGATCTCAGTCTCTTGGCTGGGTCTTCCTCTTCTATAGATCTCTAAAGGCTGGAATGTCCCAGTGCTCTGTCTCCAGCTTTTTTTCTTTATTTTTCTACTAATTATCAAAAGAGTTTCTCCTATTCTATATAAGTTTCTCCTCTTCTATATAAGAGGTGATGCTTTCCAAACTTACAACTCCAATTCTGGCCTCTTGCCCAGACTTTTGTCAACTGCCTGCTCAACATCGCCTAGATTTCTAACAGGCATCTCAAATTTAATGTCTCAAGTATAACTCTTGATTAACCCCCTTCCACTTCAAGTACTTTCCATTTCACTAAAGAGATCTGCCATTCCAGCAGCTGATCAAGATAAATCACAGAAGTCATCCTTGATTTCTCTTTTTCTCACTCTCAATAGCCAATTCATCAGTAAGCCTACCAGCTCCACCTTTAGAATATATCCTGAAACCTACCAATTCTAATTACTACCTCTGCTACTATCCTTTCTCTTGCTACTGCTGCTTCCACTATGCCAACCCAGTTCTCCTAACATCATTACTTATCTAGGTGAATTCGATAACCTTCAGTTCCCAATCTTGTCTCTGTCTAGTTTATTTTCCACATAGCATTCAAGATGAGCTTTTAACAAGTCAGATCATGCCACATGTCTGTTAAGAAGTAGCCAGTGACTTTCTATCATACTTATAACAAATTCCAGCCCCCTTTTATGGTCTAGGTGATCTAGCCTCTACCTACCTTTGTGTTTTTTGTCTCTTGTCATTTATTTCTGTAGTTTCCAAACTGGTGTTCTTGTTATTCTTTGAATACACTAAGCTCATTCTTCCCTTAGAACCTCTATGTTCTCTGTTTCTTTGGTTAGATTTCCCCAGATAATTGCATACCTTGCTTCCTCTTCCATTTTGGTCTCAAACACTACCTACTTAGAGGGGTCACTCCCTCTAAAGTATCCCCCTCATATGCCACTTTAACTTGTTTTATTTTCCTTTTACCTGTCATTTACTAAATTATATTACACGATCGTATGATTATTGCCCATTTCTCTCAATTTATTGTACGTTGCATGAGGTCAGGATTTTATCTTTGCTCATGGTAGAATCTTCAGCACCCAGAATAGTGCCTGGGACATGGTAGGTACTCAATAAATATTTATTGAATGAATAATAGATAATTACACATTTCAAAGATCTCAGACCAGTTTCCAAGTACCAAACACAATGTATTTTAACCTCAGATATAACTGCAATCTCTTGTTTCCCTCCCTTTCTCCCTTCCTTTATCTTTTATTTAAAAATATACTGCATAATTATTTTATTTAATGTTATGGTGTATTATCGAGATATGTATTTTAAGCTGTGGCATATTACTGAGATATAAGGTTTTTTTTTCTTTGTAATACTGAAGAAAGATTTCCAATATTTCAGATTTGTGGTGAGGAGAACCAAGAACATACGTTAGAAGGAATTTTGGAGAGATAAAGTTGGAGTATTATTTTCATCTTTACCACTGGTTAAAGTAACCACTGTGGCCAAGTTAATCTCACTGCTCAGAATTTTAATAACTGTAGTATGAAGTTAAAAGCAATATAAGTTTATAAAATATCAACTTTTATGGAGTGATTATTTTGTTCCATGTATAATATTACCTTTGAGGTAGACACCATTATCATTCCTGTTTTAAAGATGAGAAAAGTGAAGTGCAGAGATTTACAATTCTTGTCCATTGTTTCATGGCTAAGTAAGTAAAGGAGCCAGTCCATCTATTTGACCAAAACCTAAGTGGAGAATGTTCTGAAAACTAATGAAGCAATTCTCATTTTTCCTTTCTACCCTGTGTGGAGGTACAATGTATGAATTCATATGGATATGAAATCACAGATATGAAATCATATGGATATGAATTATGTTCCCCTCGTTTTCTAGTTTCATGGTATAACATTGGCAGAAAGCTGAAATAATCCATGGAGAACAGTGTCTGATATAAAGAATCTTGGTTGTCAAGAGATTTTCACTGCCCATTAGATCAGGAACATTTTGAGAGCCATTCAGGACTGTGGCTTATTCATTTCTGTACTCATAGCACTTACAGCAGGGACTAGTATATAGAAGGTGTTCAATGAATGTTGGTAGGAGAAATGAATGAATAATCTGATTGTGGTGGAAGGTGATAGGCATCATGCTGGAGAGGACTCATAGCCACAAATTATTGATTCAACAAGTGTTTATTGTTTAGAGTGTAAGCTCACCCTATAGTCTGTGTTCCAGGTCATTTCCAATTTTTAGCAGAGGGCAGGGTTCTTGACTCACTCTAATTCCTTGACTCCACAGCACCTTTGGTTCTTTTGGATGGAGCCACTGCATTGTCTGCTGTTTTGAGCCTGCTTTTTGTTAGGGTTATTTTTGTTTTTTAGAGGAATAATCCAGAGAGCCAAAGGCTCTGCTTGCTGGTTCACCGTTTATATTCTGTGGAGGACTAATAGGCTATTTTTTTGCTTCAGTACTCAATCCCAGTAATGATATCATTGTTTTTCTGGATGTCTTAGTTCATTTTCTGCTGCTATAACAGAATATCATAGACTAGGTAATTTATAATGAACAGAAATATTTTAACTTATGATTCTGAAGCCTGAGAAGTCCAAAGGCATGGCCCTGGCATCTTTGTGAGTGTTTGTGCTGCATCATAACATGGTGGAAGGGCAAGTGAACATATAAGACAGGGAGGGGAAATCAGGCCAAGCTCAACCTTTACATCGGGATCCTGCTCCCACAGTAACTAACCACTGACATAACAGCATTATCCACTCATGAGGGCAGAGCAATCATGACATAATCACCTCTTAAAGGTCTCATGTCTTAATACTATTACAATGGCAATTAAGATTCAACATCAGTTTTGGAGAGGGACATTCAAACCATAGTATTTCATCCCTAGTCCTCCCACTGTTCATGTCCTCCTCACATGCAAAGTACATTCATTTCATCCTAGTAGCTCCCAAAGTCTTAATTTGTTTCAGCATCAACTCAAAAGTCCAAATTCCAGAGTCATCTAGATCAGATATGAGTGAGAATGAAGGCATGATTTATCCTGAAGCAAATATATCCAGCTGTAAGCCTGTGAAATCAATAAAATTATCTACTTCTAAAATACAATGATGGGACAGGAATGGGATAGACATTCCCATGCCAAAAGGGAGAAATAAGGAAGCAAAAAGGGGATAACTGGTTGCAAGTAAATCCAAAACCCAACAGCGTGAACAACATTAACTCTTAAAGCTGGATGATATTCTCAGTTGACTGTTTCGCATCTTGGACACGCTAGTGTGGGGGTCAGGCTACCAAAGCCTCAGACAGCCCTGCTCCTTATGCCCTGCTGGGCTTAGTCCACCCAGTAGCTGTGATGGGTTGGAATCTTGTGCCTGTAGCTTTTCTAGGCTAGCGTTGCATGCTGCTGACCCTAGAGTTCTGGGGTCTCTGAGGTGACCTTTCTCCCACAGCTCCATTAATCATTGCCCTAGTGGGGACTCTCTGAGGTGGCTCCGCTCCTGTGACAAGCCTCTGCCTGGGTTCCCTGATGGTACGTGGTATCCTTTGAAATCTAGGTAAAGGTGGGTATGCCCCGACAGCTCTCACATTCTGTGAGCCTACAGACTTAATACCATGCGGATGCTACCAAGGCTTGCTGCTTGCACCTTCTGGAGCAGTGGGCTGAGCTTCACCTGAGTCTGTTTAAGCCATGGCTGGAGTAGCTGAGGGGCACTACACCAGAATACAGGGAGCAGAGACCTCAGGCAGCCCTGGAGCCCTGGGCAGCCTTTGAAGATCTCTAAAATGCTTTCAGAGTCTCTCTCCCATTGTATTAATGAACAGCACCTGAATTCCTTCTATTCATGTTAATCCCTTTAGCAAACTGTCACTTGGCTGAGTCCTTGGTATTCTCTCCTGAACATACTCTTTCATTCTTTACATGGCCAGGATGAAATTTTCCAAACCTTTCGCTTCTTCTTCTCTTTTAATAATAAATTCTGTCTTTAGGGCCTCTCTTTGGTCTCGCATCTCATTGTATGAGTTAAAAGTAACTATACTGCAGATTAAATGCTTTGTTTCTTAGATATTTCTTCCACCAGATATCCTAGTTTATCACTTATAAATTCTGCAATCCATAAAGCTCTAGGACACAGATACAGGTCTGTCAAGTTCTTTGCAACTGTATAACAAGGATGGCCCTTACGCCAGTACCTTGTTGCTTATTTCCATCTTAGACCTGATCCAATGAGCTTTGCCTTCTATATTTCTATCAACATTCTGATTACGACCACTTAAGTAATCTCTAAGAAGTTTCAGATTTTCCCTACAGTGCTTTTCTTCTTCTGAGCCCTTAACCAGAATGGCCCTTAATGCTCCACTCATAGCAGTCAAGGCTTTTTCTAGCCTGCTCCTCCAAATTCTTCCAGTCTCCAGCCATCTACCAGTTCCAAAGCCTCTTCTACAATTTTAGATATTGGTTACAGCAACAACCCCTCTATGGTACCAATTTTCTGTCATAGTCTGTTTTCTGCTTCTATAACAGAATTCCACAGACTGGGTGGTTTTATAATGAATAGAAATTTATTTGGCTCACAGTTCTGGAGGCTGGGAAGCTTAAGAGCATGATGCTGGCATCTCGCGAGGGATTCTGTATTGTACCATAACATGGTGGAAAGGCAAGTGATCGTGAAGGACAGACAGAAAAAAATAGGACTGAACTCATTCTTTTGACCAAAAATGCACGATCTCAATAACTACTCCAGAGATAATGGCATTGGTCTATTCATGAAGGCAGAACCCTCATGACCTACTTAAATATCTCACTTTTTAATACGGTTACAATGGCAATTAAATGTCAATATGAGTTTTGGAGAAGGTATTCAAAACATAGCTCTGGGCCTACCTTGATAATTTGCCTGATATAGCAGTTGCTGTAGAATATATGTAATTGCTAGAGTCTTATCCCTTGTCTTCTAACTCCTGTGGCTGAAGACTTAATACTTGATAGCAGACCTAAGCACCTCTTCTCCTAGACCTTTACTTATTGCCTTCTGCCTAACTCCTTAAAACTGCTCCATCATCTCAGGTTTCCTTCCTTAATGCCATATCTGTGTCTCCAGGTCCTGCCAACTGGAGTTGCCGCCCACTCACTCCCTGTTTGACTCTTTATATGGAGGTACAACGAGTGAATGACAAAGTCAACTTGGATCTCTTTTGGATGGGGGAATGAACCTAGAGGTAAAAATCATGGAGATGAAAGAGAGGGGATGGAAGAAGCTCTTTTTCTCTCATCCCATCTAAGAGTTTAATGAACGTTAAGTGCTTTGAACTCTGCAGGTTGATTTCTGTCTTTATGGAATGTCGCCAACACATTCTGAATGCCCCAGAGTTCACTTTCATTATTTAGATGTTCCATGTAAGTTAGTGGTCTCTTCTCAACAAGATGGTAAGTTTCTTATGAGTAGGTATCATAAGTCTTATTTCAATATCAGTGCAGCTACCATTTTTGAGCACTTACAACATGCTAGCTGCTGTGCCAAGTGTTTTATTTACATTTAGTTGGTATTTAAAATAATTTTTAAAGGAAGGTATAAATACTCCTATACCACTGGAGAAGAAACTAGAACATAGTGCAGTTACAATTTAAATCCATGTATGTCTGCTTCCAAATACTTTTTTTTTTTTGAGATGGAGTTTCACTCTTGTTGCCCAGGCTGGAGTGCAATGGCACAATCTCAGCTCACTGCAACCTCTGCCTCCCTGGTTAAAGTGATTCTCCTGTCTCAGCCTCCTGAGTAGCTGGGATTACAGGTGTATTCCACCACATCCATCTAATTTTTTTTATTTTTAATAGAGATAGGGTTTCACCATGTTGGCCAGGCTAGTCTCGAACTCCTGACCTCAGGTGGTCCACCTGCCTCGGCCTCCCAAAGTGCTGGGATTAGAGGCATAAGCCATTGCACCTGGCCCAAATACTTTCTTAAACAACAAAACACAGCACTGAGTTCAATCAGAGAATAATTCTTGACTTTGACTTTAGAAAAAAGTATTTTAAAAATTATTCTTCCTCATACCCATCAAGATGGCTACTATCAACACTTGTTAATAGAAAATTACAAGTATTGGTTAGGATTTGGACAAATTGGAAGCCTGGTGAACTGTTGGTGGGAATGTAAAATGATGCAACTGCTATGAAAAAAAGTATGGCAGTTCCTCAAAATATTAAAAATAGAATCAACATATGATTCCAGCAATTTCACCTCTGATTGTATATCCAAAAGAATTAAGAGCAGGGTCTTGCAGAGATATCTGTACACCTGTGTTCATAGCAGCGTTATTCACAGTAGCCAAAAAGTGAAAGCAATTCAAGTATTCATTGACAGATGAAAGGAAAAACAAAATGTGGCATATGCATACAATGGACTATTATTCAGCCTCAAAATGGAAGGAATTATGACACATACTATAACATAGATGAACCTCGAGGACATTAGGCTAAGTGACATAAGCCTCTCACAAACAGGAAAATACTGTATAATTCCACTTGTATGAAGTATCTAGAGTAATCAAATTAGTGGAAACAGAAAATAGAGTGGTTGTTTTCAGGCATTGTGGGGAGGGAAAAATGAGGGGTTGTTGTTTAATGGCTATAGAGTTTCAGTTTTGCAAGATGAAAGTTCTGAAGATTGATTGCACAACAATGTGAATAGACTTAATACTGACCAGTACACTTAAAAGGGCTAAGATGGTAAATTTTACATTATGTGTATTTTTTCACAATTAAAATAATATTCTTACACATAGAGGGTGAACTGAAACACTATATAATATTGTGCTATGTCCAATAATACATACACAATGTAATTTTGCTACTGAAGGCAGTAGTTCTAATGATGAAAGTGGTCAAATCCTTACATAATGCAATTGTTCTGAATTATGGATTTAAGATATGACTATATGAAGGCGTGTCTGGGCACATTAAAACAGTTTTTGCAAAGATCATCATGGTGTTGAACAGTGATTAAGAAAACTGGTAAAAATGTAAAACACTGCATCATGTCTCTACAGCTTAGTTGGAATTGCTTTTCTTTTTTGTGTGTGAAAATGCATACATGTTATGTTCATGCGAAGACACAGCTACCTCACACATACTCTGACTGTTTGACTTCCTCTGAAAACATGTATTATTTAATGAGTCAGTGCCTCTGCTGTGTGACAAATGTGCTTGTCTACACTTCCCTCTCTCATATCTAAAAAAGTTACATGTCTGGTGCCAAATATCACGGTCAGACTTACCTGCAGGGCTTTTAAAATGCATGTGTCATTATGTTTGAAAATAATATCTCCTTTAGCTTCCATACTGTATTAAAGCAAAGGAAACATCTACATTTGCAGTGGGAAAATGCTTTTTGTTATTTCATAGCTTTTTGGTGTATTGAATAGATAATTATATTGTCTGTTATTTTCCATTAATGCAGGTTTGTATTGCTTTGGTTTTTATAATATCATGATGGACTATTTCTGACTCTTAAAATGCCAACAATTTTGAGGTGTTTTCGATGGATAGAGTGTAAATAGATGCCTGTGGATTTGACAGGAAGCTGGGAAGTTTCCCTGCTCAAAGATACAGGCCTACTGTGGATAGTTGAAATGCCACTGATAATGATTCATTGCTTTCTGTTGAGCTTTTTCCTCATATAGTGGCTCTTTTCTGAATTGCAAATACTCCAGGGAGGTATAACATACCGTGTAACTCACACCCTATTATGAAATAATTGATCATATCTTTTCTATCAGAAGAGAGACTAGAGGGGAAGTACTGACAGAGGACTTGTGAAAGAAGACTACCTAAGGATGGTCCTGATCCGGTAAGTATAAGCTGCAGAAGATTCTCCCTTCTATCTAAACATATAGCTAAGTCCCAGTCCTTTTTAAAAACAAGTTTCTCAATTGCAAGTTTAAGCTTTGTCGATAGACACAAAGTGAAATGGAAATCTGGGACAATTATCCAAATTATTTCATTTTTAAAAACCTTCATTAAGGCTAAGCAGGGAGCTTTAGCTTAAATTATTCAACTGGACTAGTTACATTAAAATTATCTCAAATTGCCTTGCTCCCTCGTTCACCTTATCTGTTTACAGAGACAGACCTTAGGCTGTGTCTGCTTTATCCTGTATGGGTTGATCTGGGGACAAAAAATTCAATTAATTCTATTCACAGCAGACCCTCTTAGCATTGCACAAATGGCAAGTGAATGCTGCCCCATTCCACTGTAAAGCCTGGGAGGGTCTGAGTCTAACACATTTAATGATCCCAGTTCAGCTGGTTCACTATGCATCTGTGTAAGTTTCCACTTGGCATTTTATTTTAAATATGTTGCCTTCAAAAATGGCTTTGCTTTAGGACAATCAAAAGAGCCAGTTCATTGTTTGAGGAGCAAACAAAAGCAAATTGAGCCAATGTGTTGCTAGCTAACATCTACTGTGTACTTACCACGCACCTGATACTTACTCTCTCATTAATCTGAGGGTGATTTTAAGTGGTGCACAGACTTCAACCCTAGCAGTTTGGGACTATAAATCCATGTGCTTAAGTGCACAGTACTGTACTGAAAGGCAATAGAGCACGCTGGTCAAAACTGTGGGCTTCAGACTCAGATGCTGAGTTATGTAACCTCATGTGCCTCAGTTTCTCTCTCTGTAAAATGAGAGTAATAACAGTTCCTTTCTCATAGTTTTGTCAGGAAGATAGAAAGTGAATACATGTAAAACTCTTAAAAGAGTGCCTGGTGCATAGAAAATCGCTTAATAAATACTACCTATATAGTATCTACTCTGTTATTACTATAGTCGTTCTAGCTAATGCGAGTGTGCTTCTCAAAGAGATTATGTGGAAATTCCTGTCTTTCATCACTTAATTTACCCTTCCCCCATCTTTAATCCCCTCTGCACCAGTCCCACCCACCCACCTTATCCACTCTCACCTATCCATCATATATAGTCTTAAAATTTGGGCAGAGTTATAAATGAAGATCAAATGAGTTATTTTGGTCCAGGTGGCTCACAGGCTTACTTCTTACCTTTTCACTGAAAAAATTATAAATGTCATCATGATAAGATTTGTGTAGCACTTTATGGTGGTAGCATATTTTTATATTCATTATCTCATCTGATATAGTGAACTTTTGTAAGATTGTTCCAGAATTTTCCAGATCTGATTTTCTGTAACAGGCAGATGTGACTTCCATTAATAGAAGTTGTAGTGCAGAGAGGTTAAATACTTTACAGAAGAATTCCTCACTAGTAGGGTGGGGGTGCTGGGAATCTGACCTTGGAGCTGGGAGCCACTGAAGTTGAAGGAAGAAGCAAGAGAAAAATTTGGTATCACTCTGGGAATTTGAGTACCTGGGTGTGTTAATGTCAGGCCTAAGGCCAGTAAAGCAGAAAAGGGAAAGAAAAAGCAAGCAGAGAAAAGAAGTTTATAGATTAGGAAGATTAGGGAGCACTAACAGCAGCTTCTTCAAAGTTGCTGACTATTCGCATCTAAAAATGGATGTTTCTCAATGGCAGGGTCTTTATCTAGGTCCTTAATTTCTCCTCATGGTACTTAGTGTAGTATTGCTGAGTGCCTAATGAATCGTTTTCTCTTGTGCAAAGGACTTCTACTGTAGCAGCTACTGTGAGCTTAAGTGATGGAAAATGGTTCATTTGTCACATTGAAGAGGAAAGAAGACCTCCTATGAAGTCAAGGAATTGGATGAAAATGATGAGTATTCTCTGGGGTGGGTGAAATTAGAGCTCTGTGGTCCAGAAAATAAACTGTGCTTCAATACAGATGTATTTATGGAAACATCAATAAACACTGTGATTAAATTCCAGATAAGGTACCACCAAAGAGAACTATTCAGATACTATACAATGTTTTAAAAAATCCTTCTTCATATTTGCAGGTAAAAATTCCATTTTAATGGATCAGATGGGCTACTTAGCTTTTTTATTGATACATAATAACTTGCGTATTTTTATGGGGTCCATGTGATATTTTGGTACACACACAATGTGTAATAATCAAATCAGGGTAATTCGGATATCCATCATGTCAAACATTTATCATTTCTTTGTGTTGGTAACAGTTTAAATCTTCTCTTCTGCTATTTTGAAATACATAATCATTTATCATTAACTACCATCACCCTACTGAGCTATTGAAAAGTAGGACTTACTCCACCTAACTGTATTTTTGTATCCATTGACTAATCTCTCCTCATTGCCTCTTTACCCTTCCCAGTCTCTGGGACCCGTTATTTTACTTTTTACCTTCATGATATTAATGTTTTTAGCTCCCACATATGAGTGAGAATATATGAGATTTGTCTTCTTGTGTCTGGCTAATCTCCCTTAACATATGATTTCCAGTTCCTTCCATGTTGCTGCTAATGACACAATTTCATTCTTCTTTATGGCTGAATGGTATTCCATTATATGTACCACATTTTCTTTATCCATTTATCTGTTGATGGACACATAGGTTGATTCCATATCTTGGCTATTGTGAATAGTGCTACAATAAACATAAACCTAACAATACCTCCTCAATGTTCTGATTTCTTTTCTTTTGGGTATATATCCAACAGTGGGATAGCTGAAGCTTGTGGTAGATTTATTATTTTAGTTTTTTGAGGAATCTCCTTACTATTTTCGATAGTGTTCTTACTAATTTACATTCCTAGCAGTAGTATACTAGCATTCCTCTTTCTCTGCATCCTTGTTAGCATCTGTTATATTTTTAAAATCTTTTCGATAATAGCTATTTTAACTGGGGTGAGGTGATGATACCCCGTTGTGGGTTTTTTTGCATTTCCCTGATGATGAGTGATGTTGAGCACTTTTTTCATATGCCTGTTGACCATGTATATGTCTTCTTTGAGAAATATCTATTCAGATTATTTGCCCACTTTTTAGTTGTTTGAGTTTCTTATATTTTGTGGTTGTTTATTCCATGTTGGATGGATAGTTTGCAAGTATTTTCTCCTATTCTGTTTACTCACTCTGTAGATTGTTTCCTTTGCTGTGCAGAAACATTTTAGTTTGAGTGATCCCATTTGTCTATTTCTTTTTTCTTTTTTTTTTCTTTTTTGAGAAGAGTCTTATACCATTGCCCAGGCTGGAATGCAATGGCATGATCTCAGCTCACTGCAACCTCCGCCTCCTGGGTTCAAGTCATTCTCCTGCCTCAGCCTCCCAAGTGTCTGGGATTACAGGCGTGCGCCACTATGCCCCATTAATTGCTTTGATATTTAGTAGAGATGAAGTTTCACCGTGCTGACCAGGATGGTCTCAAACTCCTGACCTCAGTGATCTGCCTGTCTCAGCTTCCCAAAGTGCTGGGATTACAGGCCTAAGCCACTGCACCCAGCCAATACCCATTTATCTATTTTTACTTTTGTTGCTTATGCTTTTGAGGTCTTATCCAACAAATGTTGCCCAGGCCAATGTCCTGAAGTGTTTCCCCAATATTTTCTTCCAGCAGTTTTATAGTTTCAGGTCTTGCATTTAAGTCTTTACTCCATTTTGATTTAATTTTTGTATATGGTGAGAGATAGGAATCTATTTTCATTTTTCTGCCAATGGATATACAGTTTTCTCAGCACCATTTGTTGAAGAGACTGTCCTTTCCCCACTGAATGTTCTTGACACCTTTGTTTAAAATCAGTTGGTTTTATTTATTTATTTATTTATTTATTTTTTCTTGTTTTGAGATGGAGTCTCACTTTGTCACCCAGGCTGGAGTGTAGTGCTGCGATCTCGGCTCACTGTAACCTCTGCCTCCTGAATTCAAGTGATTCTCCTGCCTCAGCCTCCTGATTAGCTGGGACTACCGGTGTGCACCACCATGCTTGGCTAATTTTTGTATTTTTAGTAGAGACAGGATTTTGCCATGTTAGCCAGGCTGGTCTTGAACTCCTGACCTCAAGTGACCTGTCTGCCTAGGCCTTCCAAAGTGCTGAGATCACAGGTGTGAGCCACTGTGCCCAGATGAAAATTAGTTGGTCTTAAATACATGGATTTATCTCTGGGTTCTCTATTCTGTTTCATTGGTCTATGTGTTTGTTTTTATGCCAGCACCCTGCTGCTTTGGTTACTATAGCTTCGTAGTATATTTGAAAGTTCAGTAATGTGATGCCTCCAGTTTTGTTATTTTTGCTCTGTATTACTATTTGGGGTCATCTGTGGCTCCCTGTGAATTTTAACATTGTTTTTTCTCTTTCTTCAAGGATGTCATTGGTATTTTGATATGCATTGCATTAACTCTGTTGATTGCTTTTTGTAGTATGATCATTTACTCCATATCAATTCTTCCAATTTATGAATATGGATGTTTTTCCATTTTTTGGTGACCTCTCTAATTTCTGTTATCAGTATTTTATAGTTTCCTTTGTAGAAATCATTCATCTTCTTGGTTAACTTTATTCCTAGGTAGGTTATTATTTTTTGTAACTATTAGAAATGAGATTGCTTTCTGGATTTCTTTTTCTGTTAGTTCACTGTTGGTACATAAAAATATGATTTTTGTATGTTGATTTCATATTCTGCAAGTTTACTGAATCTGCTTACTAGTTCAGAGTTTTTTGGTGAATTTTTTAGGTTTTTTATACATAAGATCATGTCCTCTGTAAACAGGGACAACTGACTTCCCCTTTTCCAATTTGAATGCCCTTTATTTCTTTCTCTTGCCTAATTGCTTTGTCTAGGAATTGCAGAACTACACTGAATAACGGTGGTGAGAGTAAATATCTTTGTCTTCTTCCAGTTATTAGGGGAAAAGGTGAAAGTTTTTCAGTACAATGTTAGTTCAATATAATTTTCAGTATAATAGTATCTGAATAGTATTCAGTATATATATCTGAATATAATATTCAGTATAATAGGATTGTCACATATGGCCTTAATTGTGTTGAGGTATGGCTCTTCTATACTTAGTTTATTGAGAATTTTTATCATGAAGGGATTTTGTATTTTATAAAAAGCTTTTTCTATGTTTATTGAGATGATCATATGATTTTTGTCCTTCATTCTGTTGATGTAATGTATCATGTTTATTGATTTGCATATGTTGAACCATTCTAGCATCAAATGTGCTGTAAATGTCTGTTAAATCCCATTTGATCATGATGAATAATCTTTTTAATGTGCTGCTTGGTTAAATTTCCTAGTATTTTGGTGAGGATTTTTATGTCTGTGTTAATCAGGGATATTGGCTTACAGTTTTTTTATTTTGTTTTGCTGTCTGGTTTTGGTATCAGGGTTATGCTGGCATCATAGAATGAGTTTCAAAGAATTCAATTCTCTTCAATTTTCTGGAAGTTTGAGAATAGGTCATAATTATTTAAATGTTTGGTAGAATTTAGCAGTGAAGCCATCAGGTCCTGGACTTTTCTTTGAGGGAAGACTTTTTATTACTAATTCAATCTCATTACTCACAAAGGGTGTATTCAAGTTTTCTATTTCTTCTTGGTTCAATATTGGTAGGTTACATGTGCCTGGGCATTTAACCATTTTCATTAGGTACCTAAATTTTTGGCATACAGCTGTTCTTAATAGTCTCTAATGAGACTTTGTATTTCTGTGGTATCAGTAGTAATGTCTCCTTCTTTATTTATTATTTTATTCATTTGTGTCTTTTCTCTCTTTTTGTTGGTTTGTCTAGCTAATGGTTTGTTGATTTTGTTTATCTTTCCAAAAGACAAACTTTTCACTTTCTTGTTTTATATATTTTTTTAGTCCTAGATTTATCTACTTCTGTTCTCATCTTTATTATTTCTTTCATTCCACTAATTTTGAGTTTGGTTTGTTCCTGTTTTGCTGGTTTATTCTGGTACATCATTAGGTTGCTTATTTGAAATCTTTCTACATTTTTGAAGTAGGTGTCTGTTGCTGTGAACTTCTCTCTTACTATTGTTTTTGCTGTATCCCCTAGGTTTTGGTATGTTGTGTTTCTATTTTGATTTGTTCTGAGACTTTTTAAAATTTTCTTCCTAATTTCTTATTGACTTATTGATTATTCAGGAACATGTTGTTTAATTTCATGTATTTGTACACTTTCAAAAATTCCTCTTATTGTTGGTTTTTAGTTTTATTCCATTGTGGTCAGAAAAGATATTTGATAATATCAAAAAGATAATTTCAATTCATTTAAATTAGTTGAGACTTGGGTTGTGGCCTAACATGTGTTCTATCCTGGAGAATGTTCCATGTACTGATGAAAAAAAAAAGTGTATTCTGCAGCTGTTAGATAAAATGTTCTGTAAATGTCTGTTAGGACCATTTGGTCTAAAGAAGTTTAAATCTAATGTTTCCTTGTTGATTTTCTGTCTAGATGATCTGTCTAATGCTGAGAGTGGGGTCCCCAACTATTACTGTTTTTCAGTCTCTCTCTCCCTTTAGATGTAATAATATTTGCTTTATATATCTGAGTTCTCTGGTGTTGGGTACATATATGTTTATAATTGTTATACCCTCTTGCCAAATGGACTCCTTTATCATTATATAATAACATTCTTTATCTCTTTTTATACTTTTTGACTTAAAGTTTGTTTTAGCTGATTTAAGTACAGCTACTCTTGCTTGCTTTTGGTTTCTGTTCGCATGGAATGTCTTTTTCCATCCCTCCACTTTCAGTCTACAGTTGACTCTTGAATAACCGGTTTGAACCTGCATGGGTTCACTTACATGCAATATTTTTTTCAATAGAAGTTACGCTGAGTGTAACCCTCCTGTCTCCTCTTCCACCTTCTCTACCACTTCTGGCTTTGCCACCTCTGAGACAACAAAACCAATCTCTCCTCTTCCTCCTCCTGTTAAGACTACTTAATGTGAAGACAAGGATAAAGATGTTTATGATGATTCACTTCCACTTAATGGATAGTAAATATATCTTCTCTTCTTTCATTATTTCCTTAATAAAATTTTCTGTTCTCTAGCTTACTTTACTATAAGTATATAATACATATAACATACAAAATATGTTTTAACAGACTGTTTATGTTATCAGTAAGGCTTCCACTCAACAATAATCTATTGGTAGTTAAGTTTTTTAGAGTCAAAAATTATATGGGAATTTTTGACAGCATGGGGGTTGGTGCCTCTAACCTTTGTGTTGTTCAAGGGTCAATTGTATATGTGTCTTTACAGGTGAAGTGAGTTCCTTGTAGGCAGCGTATAGTTGTATCATGTTATCTTTCATTCAGCTGGTGGGGAATTTATCTTAAAAGCTATCTTTTAAGTGGAAAATTTAAAATGTTTACATTCAAGTTTATTGACAGGTGAGGACTTACTCCTGTCCTTTTGTTAATTGAGTTTTGGTTGCTTTCTATATCCTTTGTTCCTTTCTTCCTCTGTCATTATTAATCATTGTAGTTTGGTGAGTTTTTTGTAGTGATAAGGTTTGATTCTTCACTTTCTCCTTTATATTTCTATTTTACAGGTGAGTTTTATCATTTTACCTGTTTTTATGATGATTATCATTTTTTTTGCTTTCAGATACAGAAATCCCTTGAGTAGTTCTTGTAAGGCTGGTCTAGTAGGGATGAGTTCATTCAGCTTTTGCTTGCTTGGGATTAGATGATTTTGTTAAATTCAAATTGTGTTTAAGTAAAAATTGATTACTGAAGGGTACGGAAAGTTTACTTTCTACCCTCTTCGCTTTGGCATGCACTCTTTGCAAATAATAATTTCTTAACATTGAAAGTTTTGGTGTGGGTAAGAATTTTTTCCATTTAAGAAGCAATAGCTATTGTGTGGGGGAGCATTCAGCTGATGTTGAGAATATCCTGACAGAGTTATCGATCCTGAAGAGGTTAAAACTTTCTGGTGATTAAAAGACTATGGTTTGTCAAAGACAAAAGACAATTACAAGGGCTCTAAGAGAGGCATGTCCAAAGGATTGTGGCAGCTCAGGGATGGGGCAGGTGGGAGAGTCTGCTCAATCTGTGCCATATCTCTGTACATAGTATCTATCTATCTATCTATCTATCTATCTATCTATCTATCTATCTATCTATCATCTATCTACAAATTTTTTTTTATATCTGAGGAATTATTCAGCTGGAATAACTGCATTAAAATCATCTAAAATTGCCTTGCTTCCAATTTTACTACCAGAACAAAAGAATTGATGAATGGACAAGAGGAGGAGCTGGTGAGGGTGCTGGTCCAATCTATGTAGAGGGCTCTGCATGTACAAAGCTATAAGGATAGAAAATACTCTGGGGCTAAGGATGCTGGCTGGAATACACATTGAGACTGGTAAGAGTGATGGGAGAAAAGATGAAACTGGAAGTGTAGACAGAGTCTAATATAAAACAGTTTTGTCTGCCATTTAAAACATTTGAATTTTATTTGGAATGCCATGGGGGAGCATTTAAGCATCATGTTGGTGTTGAGTGCAGAAGGAAAGAATTGAGAGTGGGAGTAGAAAGACTCTGTGTAGATACAATTAGGTGATGTTTTGGGTTTTAGGTAATACTCTCTGGGCTGCTGAGTGAAGAACGGATTGAAGGAGGGTATGCCTGAGGGCAGTAGGGGGTGACTGAAAAGGCCTGCTGGAGAGCTAATGACAGTAATGGGGAGAAAGGGACAGATTTGAGCAACAATAAATTGGAAGAGTTGTTGGAACTTGGTGGTTGACTCAGCGCTGGTATGACAAAGAGAGAGGAGTCAAAGAAAACTCAGAGATACCAGGCTTGAAAATCCAGTGCTTTCTCTTCCTAAGAGAGGAAGAGGAGAAGGTATGAGGTGGAAGATGATTTAAGATTGTTGCATCAGAGGAAAGACTGTTGGGATTAGCATTGCCTAGAATGGTAAAAGTCATGGAATATTTTTTCCTGCTTTTTGGCACTGTCTCTGAAACTTTGGTTTCAACTGTCCCACCCTGTCTTCTCTTTCTCTCCCTCTTTGACTCCTTCTTATGGCATGCCATTGCTGCTTTCTTTCATCCTCACCTGGCTCTGCTAAGGCTTCTTTCCCTGTTCTCCCCCAGTCTACTTCCTCCATCCACCCCCACTGAGACTCAGCAAACTCATACAGTTACAACAAATAGAACAAATACTGAACTAACATTTTTGTTAAATAGCTCGACTGCTTTGTGGACAGGGATTTGTCAACACATCTGTTCTAAAGAATTTTCTTTTAATAGATTTTTTTGTGTGTGTGGAAACCAGATCAGCAAAGCACTGTAACTATGGCCTACCGTGGAGACCTGGAAATTGCTGTACTAAGCAGAACTGATTAAATGATAATTTACCTGTTTGGAATGAAACTCACAATCTGTTCTAGAAATTGTTGCAATTATTTGGCCAAGGGCAATTGAAGAGAGGAATATATTATTCCTTATATTATAAAACATATTTGTGTTCAGTGTCTACAGACAATAGGCTCCCTCGTCAATCGGATACATGGCACATATGAAGGTTAAAGAGCACACCATTCAGAAAAGAGTGAACCCTGTTAGAGGGAGCAGCAAGGCTGATCACCAATGTAGCTATGAACACTACCAGATACAAAGCTAGGACAGATGACACCTGGCAGATGACACCTGGGTCCACCACGGATGAAATGGTGTTTCTCAGACATATCCTTCATGTGATGCTGGGTATAGGTCCTGCTTACAAATCCAAGAAAACATGAAAGCTGGGTCATCTGAGAATGTGTAAGTTCTGAAGATATTTGACCCTTAGGGAAACACTATTCTGCCTTGAGGAAGCAGTGGGAGAAGGAGAGTCCCTAGTTCTAGCATCCTTTCACAGCAGGAAAGATGGAGAAGTTGGCCTGGTCTCTGCTTAGAACACAGATGCGCCACATTTTCTTAATCCAGTCTGTCACAGATGGACATTTGGGTTGATTCCAAGTCTTTGCTATTTTGAATAGTGCCGCAATAAACATACGTGTGCATGTGTCTTTGTAGTAGAATAATTTATAATCCTTTGGGTATATACCCAGTAGTGGGATGGCATATGGATGAGTTTGCGTCCTCTGTAGGGACATGGATGCAGCTGGAAACCATCATTCTTAGCAAACTATCACAAGAAGAGAAAACCAAACACCGCATGTTCTCACTCATAGGTGGGAACTGAACAATGAGATCACTTGGACTCGGGAAGGGGAACATCACACACTGGGGCCTATCATGGGGAGGGGGGAGGGGGGAGGGATTGCATTGGGGAGTTATACCTGATATAAATGATGAATTGATGGGTGCTGACGAGTTGATGGGTGCAGCACACTAACATGGCACAGATATACATTTGTAACAAACCTGCACGTTATGCACATGTACCCTAGAACTTAAAGTATAATAAAAAAAAAAAAAAAAAAAAGAACACAGATGCATACTCTGGAGATGGTGTAGCAGATAATCAAACTTCATCTGTTCTGGCAGTCAGACACAGTGGTTAAGAGCAGGAACTTTGGCCAGACAGGATCTAACTTGATGCTGCCTCCATTGCTTGCTTGCTAGCAGTGTACCTTTGAGTAAGTTACTTCACTTCTCCAACCTTCACTTTTCTCTGTGTATGAGAAGAATAACTTTACTCACTGCATTGGGTTGTGGTGAAGAGTAAATGAGCTACTGTACTTACAGTGATTTTAGCATGTTGCCTGGCATGTGATGAAGGCTTAATGGATGTTAGTATTATTAGTGGCTATCTGATGGGAAGATGCGGTTGGAACTTTCGGGTAGACATTGCAACAAAGGACTCTGCAAAACAAAGATTTCTCTTAAAATGTCATGGCATTAAGAAACTGGTCTCTGGGTATTTGGTTACATGTATTTGCTATGAGGAACAGTATTATACTATTATACAAAAACCTTCTTGGAGCTTGTAAAAGCCTTCTTGTTTTCCCGCAGCTCACTGTCACCATGGTCAGCCCTATTCTGTAAACTGGTCTCACTTAAAGTCAGTTTCAGTCTCTAGCTCTCTAACGCTGAACTCTTCTCCCCTGCGACCAATTACCAAGTTACACAGGGAGTTCCTACCTGACAGGTGAAAGAAATGTCTGCCACAGAAGCAAGAATCTTGTGACTCTGACTTCCACTATTTTTGGCCTCTTGTCTTCTCCTGCTTTCTTTTTCTGCATTGCCAGAGAGATTAAGCATCTTCTGGGTGAGAACTGAGCAGTGGTACTCAATTCTGGCTGCCTCAGGATCAGTTGTAGACCTGTTAATAAAGTGTAGGTGTCTGGGTACCTGATGCCCAACCCACATAGGGCACCTAACCTAATCAGTTTACCTAATTCTCCATAGAGTACCCCTTGGTCAAATTGGAAGAAGGCAAGAGCCACTTATGATTGTATTAAGCAGTCAAGAGACCTGTGAACATCCCTCCATAGGTATCGGGCTTCATGTCTACCTCTCAGGGGCAGTGTGCCCATAAAGTTATTAGTCCTGTTTGGACATTATTCTCTAGTACAAATAGTTTCTGACTTCACATGTGACCTCTGTCAATTTGCATTCATCTTTAACTCAAACTTTTTCTGTTGCTCTTGTGCAAATGGAGCAAATGGGACAAATTTGGGATGTTTGTTTTCCTCCAATGTGGACACATGCTCTAAACTAACCTTAAAACAAAACAAAATAAAATTTTCGATCATATCTAAGGTGAATCTGTAGGGAGTTATGTGGGCAGTAAGAAGATGGTCTGTCTGCATGTCTCCTGGAAGATTTCCCCTCATTGGTCAGAAGCCCTTTTCTCTGTTGCAGTTTACTGTTTTAATCTATCAAATGCATCTCCCTCCACACCCTCAAATTTGGCTGTAATAGCTGAGGTTACAGACTGTTCCTTTCTAAAGAAAGCACACCTCAGTGGGGCCCAGGCTTTCAATAGTTTAATGCTAGCATTTATCAAAGACAGAGCTGCCACCTCACTATGAAGTTTAAAATGTCTTTATCAGTATGAATTTTAAGATTGTCTCTTTTTCATAAATCGTGTTGTATTTTCTTCATTGCCCCCAATTAAAATCGACTTATGAGCATTTCTCAAAACTTGTTCCTTTCATTCCATGGGTGTTTGTAAGCGTTCCTGGAAAAGAAAAATATTTCTCGGTGAAAAGATTGGGGAACCACTAGAAAAACAAGTTGATTTCTTATCTACAGGACTTATAAAAACCTTTAACATGGTAATATTCATTATGTATCCGATATCCTCCCCAAATGATTTTCCACAAAATTTTCTTCACAGGACATTTCTGAGGACTAGGTTTTAGGGAAAATGCTTTGGGAAATAGAATGATATCTTAAATTTCCTAAATAAGAACTGTAAATAGGGAAGGGAGAAGATACATACCTGGAAGCAAAAATTAGTACAATTAACTTAATATGCTTTCTCATAGTAGACAATTTGATATTGGATCTGCTTCAAATAATCCAGGACTTTTGATCAATGTGTGCCTCATGCCAAGAGGGTGATGGGGGTGCTCCAGATCTGACAAACTTTGCCAGGCAGCCATCTGAAAACAAGTGTCTTTGTTCCTCCATTGCCAAAGTTGTTTTCAGCAATTGGCAACATCACTGAAAAAGTGGGTGCATGATACTGAAAATGGAGTAATCCGGACCATTCCTACAATTCTAACACTGCTGCCTAGGTAGTTAGGAGATTTAGGGGAAAGACTATGGGACATTTCCAAGATAAGCGTGGTATTAAATTGCACCAGAGATAAGTGGACAAGATGTAAAGTGTGGGACAGCTGTTGTGGGTGGTGCTGCTCCATAGACAGGCAGACTATTGGATCATCTCCGTGGTTAGCACTCATGTAGCCAGCTATTAGAAGGAATTACATTCATGTTGCTCCTGGTCAAAGCATCCACTGATATTTATAACTCCACAAATATTTATTGGGTGCCTACAACATGGTAGGCACTGTTCTGGTCACTTGGGCTATCACGGTGACAAGAGTTAAATTCCCTGACCTAATATTCCTTTTGTCTTTCTTCCTTTCTTTTTTCTTTTTCTTTTTGAGACAGAATCTCACTCTGTTGCCCAGGCTGGAGTGCAGTGGTGCAGTCTTGGCTCACTGTGACCTCTGCCTCCCGGGTTCAAGTGATTCTCCTTCCTCAGCTTCCTGAGTAACTGGGATTACAGGTGTCCACCACCACGCCTGGCTAATTTTCTGTGTTTTTAGTAGAGATTAGTTTCACCATGTTGGCCAGGCTGGTCTTGAACTCCTGACCACAAGTGATCCACCCGCCTCAGCCTCCCAAAGTGTTGGGGTTACAGGTGTGAGTCACCCCACCCGGCCCTATAAACCACCACACCTGGCCCTTAATATTTCTATTATCTAGTTTAATCTGTACAGTGTCCCCATTTAATAGATGAGAAAATTATGGCCATAAGAGATTGAAACAACAGATTTTTCAACTCTGGAAGATACCTTAGACAATATTTTTATTTGAACTCTTCATTTTTCTCATGAAGAAATACGTTTGAAAGATGACTCTGTCTGACTGAAAATAGTGACAGCTAGGATCAAAAGCCAGGTCTTTTACCTTCCAGCTCTAATCTCTCTCTTTGCCGAATGCTGCTTAGAAAATTGGTCTGGAGATGTACGAGGTAGGCAATCAGCAGAAGTGTGAGTCTCAGAGAGTGGCCACAGTCTCTGCCCTAACACAGCTGGAATTTAACACTGTCAGCTCAAGCTGCTAACTGAAAATCCAAAAGCAGCAGTGGCTTAAGGACCTTGCCAAAGGATGTTTCTCAGGGTAACGGGGGAAAGGGACCCCCATTTACTAAGAAGGAGGAGATAAATGGTCCCAGAACTCCTGCTTGCATCTTGCTGGATTATGAAAACATAGTGGATGCGCTCCAATTTAAACTTGGCCAGACATTAGGAGATTAAATTTCATGACATAAGAGGTTGGTATTGCAACCCTTGTAAGTTCTCCGTGAGATGATGGAACTCTTATATGTCATTACATATAGGGAAGAGATTTAAGGACCATATTTCTGTTATAAAACAGCATTTGAACCAGTATTTTATTTTCCCTTAATTGCAACACTAAATCTAGGAATGTCAAGGGAGAAAACATGCTTCATAGAACTGCAGAAAACTTGGTTTAAAAAACTCTTAACTGATAAAAGTGTATCAAAAAAACCATATGAAGCAAATACCACAAATTTTATATTTTAAACTTTAAAAAAATGTGAATTATCTGAATGAATAGCAAATTGAGTGGAAAATGAAAGGGAGTTTTCATGAATATCAACTTATAAACATGTTTTAAATATACATGTGAAAAGTACCATTAGATAGTAAGAAATGTGTTACTATCTTTAAGGAATGTGTACGTGAGAGATGACAAATGCTATAATATAAGGTTGGAATTTTTATGTTCATTTAAAAAGTATGGCACATTTGGAAGAGCAAAATTATTTCTCACTATAAGAAATACAATAAAAAAAAATAGTGGCCCAACATTTCTTGCCTATATGAATAGTGGGTCTTAAGAACCTGTATGCCACTGAAGTGTTATAGAATTACATAATTTACCTTTTGCAAACTTAATTTGGTATGGGTGGCATGATTCAAAACACCATTTGCAGTATGATCTATAATAATAGCTGTTATTTTTTGAGATGATGTTATATTGGCCCAGATTCTTCTTAAGTCGGTTCTGACATTTATAAGGGAGCAGTTAGCTCCTTTGCAGACAGCAAGCTCACCATCCTTGCATACTTGTATCTAAAATAGTCCTAAAATTCTCTTTATTGCCTCTACACTGTTTCCCAAAATGAAGCATGAGATCATGGTACTATTTAGTTATTGGTTCAGTTTCCTGTGTTCTTAGATCTTTTTAAAGCTCCTATGTCCTAACAAAATGACCTCCTAGCTTAATGTCTGATCATGTGACCAGCTGTTTACAATGTGCCCCTGTTCTAATTTGATTCCTTTTGATAACATAAGAGGATATTTAGTTGTATGTTCTTTGGTAAGTATGATTTATTTCATATTTCCAGAGTCTTCAGAGACTATGGAGTCGCAGAAAACAGACCACCTAGATAGTAACATTTGAAAAGAAATTAATCAATTCTTCTGTAAAGGAATTCTTCTTAGCTAGATGAAAGAATTTCAGTCAGTGAATGTGCCAAGCCATGCTTTGATTCAACTTTATTATAAAAATATATTAAATATCTATGTATTACATGTATCTTATTTGGAAAAGGAATATATGCATTTAACATGAAAATTTTTGATTTTTACTCATAGATTAAGGTTCTCAGATCTTAGAGCCCATGGCTGAAGGTTTCTTTAAGGCAAAGTTGTTCAATATCAGTTTTCATCTTTATCGCAAATCTATTATGCACACATAATGCATTCTATATTCTTGTAAGATGAAAGTAACAATATCCCAATAACATTCTTACATAGAACATTTTCAAAGGCATGAAATATCACTCTTAGTTTGCATTATTTTGTTTCGTTAAAGTTTTGTGGATTTTACCTCTGACCTTAGAGAACTGGTCTTGATTTTATTGAAAGACATAGTACACTTAGGCAAGTCTCCAGGAGTGTCTTCTTTTTTTGTTTGTAGTTCTCAACAAGAACAAGTAAATACTGCAGTATGAGTTATTTTTAAATGTTTTAAAATAGTGTTTGTTATTTCAAGGCATTAATGAGTAAAATCTTCATAGAAAAATACTGGTCAGTTGTGTTTATTGCCTTATGTCAACATGCTTGTCATTTTGAGAAAGTGTCACAATCCTAGAAGAAGATGATTTTACACTCCTTGAGTCAGATTCTAATCTTAGAAGTGCCTGTGTATCCCTGCATATCTCTCAAAAGATCCATGGCTGCACATTGTAAGCATTTGCTTCTTGTAGCCCATGCCTGTCAGGAAGGCTTTGGTTCTTTTCTTCAGCAGCATTAACTACAAATTGGGTAGCGAATATGGGAAAATGGAAGGGTCTTTATCACCTGTAGTTTTATTTTTTCTTTTCCATAGTCTTCATATTGTTGACATATTTGGGGTAATCCAGTTGCTGCAGAACGTGGACAGAACACAGAATTGGTATCAGGATTTGCCCACAAGTAACTATTTGACACCGAGTTTAAACTCCTTGAGTCTCAGTGTACTCACTTTGTGAAATGAGAGGGTTGTAAACTGGTGGCTCATGGTTTGAATGTAATGTACACGGGTTTTTTTTCTGGGGGGGGAGGGGCTACACGTCCTTTTAAAAGTCAGGAGATTTCATGTAAGATTTTAACATTTCTTAACAAATGGAAAGATCTGGCGCCAAGAGGTTTTGCATTCTCAAATCACAACCAATTTCCTGGGTTCTGTAGGTTCCTTCATTTGCTATCCTTGCGTTTGCTAGGATTTTTTTTTTTTTTTTTTTTTTTTTGGTGATCTTCTAAAACGGTGTGACTTTTTGAGCTTTGTTTCAAGGAACTTTGTGGGAAAATTTTAGTTACTCTTAAATTCGTTAAATTCATTAGGCGTGTTACTTTTCTTCTTCTGCCTCACAAGATCTCAGTTTTCCTCTCATTCCTTTCTGAACTTACATTCTTACAAAGAATATGTATTCTACCTGTGCAGGGCCCCTTCTACTTTGTCCCTTCTTTAGGGGTAGTGATGGAGGAATAAGCTTGGCTTTACTTTTCACACCTCCATTAAATTTTTCTCCTTTTATACTTTTACTTCTAGATAGACGATGTAAAATAATTTGCTTCTGTGAAAGTTAGAGACAGTGGCTTTCTACTTGTAATCTAGAAAGAATGTGGAACTGAAAATAGAATAGTAAATCTCACTTTCTGAAGTAGTACTGTGCTTGTTCACATTTTTGATTACCACACTGTATCTAATCAGATTCTTCCAAAGCAATGCTATGCATGTAACGATTCTCCTGTAACTCTCTTAGGAGACAGAGCCCAGCTGCTGTGGTAAGGGTTAGCTGCGTCTTACGGCTTGGGATCATCTTTCATTAAAAATCACAGATGGCAGTCTGTCCTTCCCACAATAAGAAGTGATATAAATAAGCTTTGGTCAGGCAAGGAGGGGAGGTGTGACCATGAAAAGTTTCAAGCACAATATCCCTGAATTATGCCCAGTTGTGCATCTTCAGTTGAACCTTTATTCCTGATTCTTGGAGAGAATGAATACAGTCAATAAAAATCCACAGTAGTAAAATAACACTGAGTCTGTGGGAGGCTGGTGGGAATGATTAATGAAAGGGATTTATTTCTTGTTGATTTATTAATAATTGAATTTGTGTAGAAAAAATTAGTAGAGATATTAGAGAGATGGTTTAGAGAAAGAAGATAACTATTTGCTGAAATAAATCATTGTTTTCTTACTAGGTTGTTGCAACTTTGCTACTCTAAGGAGCTGTAAAGTGAAGCAAACGATGCTTATTGTCAGATGTAATCCTTGAAGAGTTTGTTTATTGATAACCAAGGACCATCTAAAGATAATGTGTATTTTGCAAGATGATTCTCTTTCACCTGCTGATTAAATTGTGAGAAATCGGTAAGCCCAAATGCAAATTTCCCTGTTCCTGTTTTACTGGACAGGTTTCCAGGACTAGATGAGCTTATGCAAATTAAAGAATTTCTATCAATTGATTCAGGGAAACAGATAGCTTGACACATAAATCTCTCAGCAGTAAGTTCCTGAAGAAAAACACAAAAATAGGAGCTTTGACTCAGGGAGCATAGGAGGCAATAGGGATCTTATGGTAAGATTATTACTCAACGTAGGGAGCAGAATGACCAGATTCTCAATTTGTAAATTTATGTTCTTTTCTCATTTTCTCCTAATCTCTTGTCTGCTTTCTCTTCACTGAACATTGATTCTCTGTTGGAAGTGAAATAGAACATCTTTGGGTAGACCCTCTACCTCTGTGTGTTTGCACTCTGCAATTTCCTTCTGGGGTAGGAAAATTCATTCCAAAAAAATGTTGGAAGCATAAGGGGGTATATTTTGTTATGCACAAAGGCAGTGAATAACCTGAGTAGAAAAGGCTGGTAAATTGATCCCCGCTTCATATCTGACTAAACCTTCTAACGATTCCATGGAAAGTGGGTGGAATATTTTGAATATCTTGTGATGAAATTCCAGACACAATTACACACACAAAAAGATGTCTGGAAGAAGGCATTTTTATGGATGCTAATCTCAAGCTCTTTCATATCTAGTTATGACTTGGCTTTGAAAGTTCCTTAATAACACAAATAATTTGGTAAATTTTTATAACAAGTTGTTCCCTGGTATCTTTGGAGCCCTCATGATCATCATCTGCCAGATTGTTCAGGGAGGGTAACATCCAGTACTGGGCAAACATTTAAAAAATGATTTCTGAATTAGAAATTAACAAAATTGAGATGGATTTGGTGACAATTTTATATGCTTCATTCCTAGTTAAGCTTGAAAGGGGACCTAGGGTAGATGGTCTAAAGCCTTTATTTTACAGATGAGAAAACTGAGGTCCAAAGAATGTAAATGCCATGTTTGAGGTTATTTAACTTCTTAGCAGTAGAACCAGAATGAATTCTTGATTTTCAGCCCAAGGCTTTGCTCTCAGGGCCTGCTGCCTTAGATTTCCCCACCAGATCAAGCTGCTGGCTTGGGTTGAATTCTAATAATTGATATTTCACTTTTGATAAAAGTTTGTTTTGTGAAGCCTGCATCACATTATGTCCTTTCGGCACTGCGAAAAGGAGCTTAATTTGGATGTCCTTGTAGCATACTGCACCAACCAAGTGTACCAGCTTAGCCGGTACAGTAACATCACCAGGCTCCAAGAACATTGTGTAACTTTTCCCACCTGATGCTAGCCCCTATCTGTCATGTTCAGTGTTAATTTTAAAAAGCTGCCCAATTTCCCCTGTATCTGACTAATCTTACAGAAAGAGGCTGCCTTTAGTGTATAGTGATTTCCAAGGAATTCTTTCTCCAAAACTTGCTTCAAATTAATGCACAGAAGTAAATCGAGTTTTTTCCATAGAAAATATCAGCATAAATAACAAGAGCATACTGTGAACAGTTGACCATTATGTTGAGGCATCTAGGTTTACATAAAAATTACAGCTGTGCCAAACTGTAGAGCCAAAGCCAAGTAAATTTCTTAAGCTGTCTTTGAATGCTAGGCATCCTGAAATTTTACTTTTGGATATCCAACTTGCCTCTTTTGTGCTTTCTTATAAAGATTTATAAAGTCAGACTGCTCAATGGAAATACAAATTCTTCTGTAAGAAGGAAAGGGGAATGATCTGAACACAGAGAAGGCTGATTTCAGAATATCTAATGCTCAGTCTATGGCCACACCACCCTAAACATGCCTGATTTCAGAAGCTAAGCAGGGTCAGACATGGTTAGTACTTGGATGGGAGAATATCTATCACTCAAAGATAGGGTTTGGAGCCTCTCTGTTTTTCTGGGCCTGAGCAATCTCCATAGATTATAGCTGCCACAGATGGCACTGCCTGAGAAAAGGAAAAGATGGTGATGGGGGATAAAGAAAAAGGGGGAATCAAAAAAGGGAAAGAGGAAATAAAAGGAGAGTATGGGAGTGGCAGAATACTTTCAGATGTGATTCAAGTATTTCAGAGCAGTCATCTTGCACCCTTCAGTTGTTTTTGTTTAAACAACTTTATTGAATTATTGTTTATCTGCCATAAAATTCACACAAGGCAAGAGTACTATTCAATACATTTAATACTTTGAGTTTGACATTCCACTATTTTTTGGCCTCCATTGTTTAGTCATTAGTTGCATTAGGTTTACCTGTACAAGATGAGGCATTTCTCTCTTGATGCTTTCAAGATTTTCTCCTTGTGTTTGTCATCCAGCAGTCTGACTCTAATGTTTCTACATGTAGATCTTTTTGTGTTGGTCTCACTTGGGGTTTATTGAGCTTCCTGAATATGCAGGTTAATGTTTTTCTCAAGTTTGGAACTTTTTGCCCATCATGTCTTAAAATTTTATCTGTCTCTTTGTCTCCTCTGCTTGTGAAGTTCCCTTTACATATACATTGCTGTGTTTAATACTGCACACCACAGGTCTTTGAGGCTCTTTTCATTGTTCTACAATTATTTTCTCTCTGTTCTTCAGATTGTATAATTTCTATTGATCTATCTTCAAGTTTCCATATTTTTCTGCCATGTCACATCTTCTGTTGAAACCCTCTAATGAATTTTTCATTTCAGTTACTGTACTTTTCATCTCAAGTTTTATTTCATTCATTTATAATATGTATCTCTTTATTGAGATGCTCTTTTTTGCTGAAGCATTGCCATCCTATTTTCCTTTAATTCTTTAAACAAAGTTTTCTTTAGTTTTTAAAACATATTTATAAGAACTGCTTTCAAGCTTTTTTCTGCTAAATCCGATATCTGCATTCTCTCAGATACAGTTTTAAATTGACTGCTATTTTCCTCTGAGTATGAGTCATAATTTCTTATTTCTTTGCATGTCTCATAATTTCTTTTTGTTGAATACCAAACATCTTAGGTATCTGCTTTAGCAACTCTGAATTGTGACCTTTTCCCCTGAGGGATTTATTATTGTTTGTTTAATAACTTGTCTGGACCAAATCTGTAGTCTGTCTCCTCTGAAATGTATGGCCCCAGATGCCTCTACTCAGTTTTCTTTTTTCTTGTTTATATTTTTAAGCCTGGATTCCTAGGAGTCATAACTGTGTCAACATGGTTTATTGTTCAGCCAACTATTGGTCAAAGGTTGTATTTGAACACCTCGAGCCAGTATGGTTTCTATTCTCTGTTGATGGACCTGTGTGTAGGCCAGGAGAGTATATTGAAACTTCAGGCCATTTTCAAGCCTGCACCAGCTTTTGCTTTCTGCTGTGCTCTCTTTAATCTCCTTTTCATGTCCCTCAATTTAGCTTTGTCAGCCAGGAACATGTGAGTAGCATAGCTGCTGGTCAATCCAGGATATTTGAAGAGTTTATCATGTCCACTTTAGACGTCTCATTTTCCACAACTCCCTGTTAAAATTCTGGCTAGTCTGCCAGTCCATTATTTTGCCTCAAAGAAGCCAATTACATCAGGTTACTGTAGTCCTGGCCCTCTCTTGCCACCAAAATTTTCTTTTCTCTTTTCTCTTCTCTTCTCTTCTCTTCTCTTCTCTTCTCTTCTCTTCTCTT